>NW_024070199.1:3142033-3354058 GCF_014754425.2 Oryx dammah | reverse complement strand
AGAGTTGGCCCTTGGACATGAGTCCATCCTCTTCCCCAGTTGCCAGCTTCTGGAATAAAGCAAACTTTCCTTTCCACCAGTCTTACCTCTTCAGTATTGACTTTCAAGCAACAAGCAGCTGGACCCCAAATTTCTTAACAGAGTAAAAAATTACTGTCAAAAGGTTTACACTCTGTGTGTGTGCTCAGTTGTGTCCAACTCTTTGTGACCAGTTGATGTATAGTGTTGTGCTAGTTTCAAGCATACAGAAAAGTGATCCAGTTGTATATATATATATATACATATATATACATATACATATATGGTGGTGGTTTAGTCGCTAAGTCATGTCTGACTCTTGTGACCCCATGAACTGTAACCTGCCAGGCTCCTCTGTTCATGGGATTCTCCAGGCAAGAATACTGGAGTGTGTTACCTTTTGCTTCTCCAGGGATACACACACACACACACACACACACACACACACGCACACACATATATTCTTGTTAAGGTTTTTCTCTCCTATAGGTTATTACAAAATATGAGTACAGTTCCCTGTGCTATACAGAGGTCCTTATTGGTTAACTATTTTATATATAATAGTTTCATCTGTTATTCCCAACTGAAGACACCACTAGGAAATAATCTGCTTCCAAACTCACTAAGTATTCATTTCCTTAAAGGACTGTATGACTGAAGGTCCCAGGTCTTACTGGCAATTGACGGAATCTGCTCTCTAGTCCCAGAGGCCACCTGAAGCTCCCTGCCGTGGGACTCTCTCCTTGGAAAGTTCATGATGTGGATGTTTACTTCTTCAAGAAAAGGAGGAGAATCTGTCACTCTCACTGAGATATACCCTAAGAAAAGATAATCAGAGAGTGGCATCTCATAGCTTGTTCCACTTAATACAGCTTAACCAAGGGAGTGACATGCCATCATGTTACTTAGCATAGTCTATTAGTTAGAAGCAAGGCACTGGTTCCAAACATTGCTTAAACTTTTTAAAACTGTGTTACATGTTGGAGGTTACCCTAGCATGTGTCCACCACAAGGACCCACCTTTGTGTTCTATAGATGTGGGAGGGAGGGGAAATGATTCTCAGAGGAATTATTACAAAATAGATGAGCTGGGAGACACAATAATATGTATCCACAGCCTCTGCTAAGACCAAGTGACATTGAGATAATTTCATGCTATTCTTTCAGGAGTTAAAGAAGTAACAGCAGGCATCTGTCTCCAGTTTCTCTCTTTAATAAGAACATATCTAATGTTTCTTCTTTAAATAATGTTTTAGGTTTGAGTTGGTTTTCTTTACCTTGTTGGCACAGAATCGTTTTATTTCTAATTAACAAGATTCTGAATGGATTTTAAATATCAAATGTCCTTTAGGCATCATTGAGTTGTCATTTTTCTCCTTTGATTATTAATGCAATGATTTAGAATGATATATTTTCTCATTTTCAATCGTCTTTACATTTGTGGAATAAATCTCACTTAGAGTTGTTGTTCAGTGGCTCAGTCACATCCAACTCTTAAGATACTTGTAAATATTCCATGGGGGTGGGGTTGATTTGAGATTGTAATATCTACACTTACAGAAGTCTCCAATATTAGTTTTTTGCATGCAATTTTTATCAGCATTTGGTGTCAATATAATAATAATATTGTAAGAGCCTTTCCATTTTTGTATACTCTGGAATGGTTAAAGTAGCAAGGAAAGTGTTTCATGAAGTTATGGTTGAAGGAACGCATGTACACCTATGGTGGATTCATGTCAATGTATGGCAAAACCAATACAGAATTGTAAAGTAAAATAAAAAATGAATAAATTAATAATAAAAAAGAAATTCCCCAAAACTGACAGTAATTCAAAAAGTTTAATGAAGATAAGGAATCATTTTTAAGACAGGATCAAATCACTTTCATGGTGATTGGCCAATTAAGGTTCTGTCTTTCATAGGTCAGTTTTCTTATGTCAGTTCACAGTGTATGTTTAGATATTCATAGCTTGTGATAAAGTCTCACCCACCAATTGACCATGTACCTCACCTACTGGAAACACCTTGCCTTAGTCTTTGACCTTTGTATCAGGTTGGGAAACATTTTCTGAAAGAAATGGCATTAAGTATTTTATGCCTTGTGGGCCAATAATAAAATCCATATACATATATATGTATATATATATATGTATATATATATATATATATATATATATATATATATCTCCAAGAAAACACAATCATTTAAAAACACAAAAACTGGTCTCTATCTCTGGGTCTTTAAAAAAGAAAAACAAAAGAGACTATAGTCTGGATTTTGCTAGTAAGTCATAGTGCACCAATGTCTGCTTATACCATTCATCTTAATTTATTGAAAGTTTAGTGTGGGCAAGCAAGTAAAATAAGCAAAAAATGTGATATAAGGGAGCTTCATACTGCCATAAACAGTCCATGTTGTTTGTTTGCTTGTTTTAGAGATTGGAAACTTCAAGAACAGTTTTTACCCCTGATTCACTTTAATTTTTTAGATATACATAAGTATATAGATGTTTACATAAACATATACATATATGCATTACATATGTTTTAATATACATGTTATAAGTCTGTTAATTATGTTTCTTCCCTCTTTCATTTCTCCCACTTTTCCAAAGCCCTTGGAAACATAATTTATACACTTTCATATTTTCCTCTGAGATCATATTATCTTACAAAATACACTTATCAGAAATTATGCACATTTATATCCATTAGAAATATACCTATCACTTGCATTTTATGGCAATAAAATAATTTAAACACATTTCATTCTGTTTTTTAACAAATATTAATAATGCTTTCTGTAAATTCCTGATTATGAATTGGGAGAGTTCAAATTCATTGTTTCTAAAGATTGTGCCATAGTCTTTACTGTGTCCCATAATTGATACAGAAATTGACCAGCTGAAAGGCACTAATTATGCCCTAAGTGGAGAAAGCAATGGCACCCCACTCCAGTACCCTTGCCTGGAAAATCCCATGGATGGAGAAGCCTGGTGGGCTGCAGTCCATGGGATCACTAAGAGTCGGACACGACTGAGCAACTTCACTTTCACTTTTCACTTTCATGCATTGGAGAAGGAAATGGCAACCCACTCCAGTGTTCTTGCCTGGAGAATCCCAGGGACAGGGGAGCCTGGTGGGCTGCCGTCTATGGGGGCGCACAGAGTCGGACATGACTGAAGCGACTTAGCAGCAGCAGCAGCATGCCCTAAGTATTGTTTTGAGTTTGTTTTCCTGACATTTGGTGTTGCACATACTTGAGTTTATATCCTTACCAGTATTTACTTTGTGCAATTGACTCCAAAGAGGAGAATTTGTAGTTAAAGGATATATTTATTTATAATTTTATTAGCTATGTATTAGCTTTACTTTCTAATAAATTTAAATAATTTACATTTATGTGACAAATATATGAGTAACATTTGCCCACATCCTGCTAGTTATAGGGATTGAAGTTGTTTTTAGTTTTATTCAGTTTAGATAATATACTGTATTGTTTTCTTATACATTTTTAATAAAACTTTAAAAAATTGCAGTAAAGCTTATAGAAAACAGAAATATAAAGACTCTAGAAAATTATCAAAAAGGTAATTAAGACCCAATTTTAAAGAGGCAGTTCACAGAAAAGCAAATCAAAATCTCAATGATCCAACAGAAAATACACAACTCAAAAGGAAAATGAAAATGAAAATTATAATGGGAAATATATCCCATGATCTATTTCTGAATTCCCTCTCTTATTTCTGTTGATATGATTAAAGCAGCACTTATACCAAAGCCTTTGACTGTGTGGATCACAATAAACTGTGGAAAATTCTGAGAGAGATGGGAATACCAGACCACCTGACCTGCCTCTTGAGAAATCTGTATGCAGGTCAGGAAGCAACAGTTAGAAGTAGACATGGAACAACAGACTGGTTCCAAATAGGAAAAGGAGTACATCAAGGCTGCATATTGTCACCCTGATTATTTAACTTATATGCAGAGTACATCATGAGAAACGCTGGAGTGGAAGAAACACGAGCTGGAATCAAGATTGCCGGGAGAAATATCAATAACTTCAGATATGCAGATGACACCACCCTTATGGCAGAAAGTGAAGAGGAACTAAAAAGTCTCTTGATAAAAGTGAAAGAGGAGAGTGAAAAAGTTGGCTTAAAGCTCAACATTCAGAAAACGACGATCATGGCATCTGGTCCCATCACTTCATGGGAAATAGATGGGGAAACAGTGGAAACAGTGGCAGATTTTATTTTAGGGGGCTCCAAAATCACTGCAGATGGTGACTGCAGCCATGAAATTAAAAGATGCTTACTCCTTGGAAGAAAAGCTATGACCAATATAGAGAGCATATTCAAAAGCAGAGACATTACTTTGCCAACTAAGGTCCGTCTAGTCAAGGCTATGGTTTTTCCAGTAGTCATGTATGGATGTGAGAGTTGGACTGTGAAGAAGGCTGAGCACCAAAGAATTGATGCTTTTGAACTGTGGTGTTGGAGAAGACTCTTGAGAGTCCCTTGGACTGCAAGGAGATCCAACCAGTCCATTTTGAAGGAGATCAGCCCTGGGTGTTCTTTGGAAGGAATGATGCTAAAGCTGAAACTCCAGTACTTTGGCCACTTCATGCAAAGAGTTGACTCATTGGTAAAGACTCTGATGCTGGGAGGGATTTGGGGCAGGAGGAAAAGGGGATGACAGAGGATGAGATGGCTGGGTGGCATTACTGACTCGATGGCTGTGAGTCTAAGTGAACTCCGGGAGTTGGTGATGGACAGGGAGGCCTGGCGTGCTGCGATTCATGGGGTTGCAAAGAGTCGGACACAACTGAGACTGAACTGAACTGAACTGAATGTTCTTCAAAATTTTCTTTACTACCTTTCAACAATGATTCTTCTGCATAGAAGTTAATACTCCAACTGTGTCTGCAGTAAATTTATATCCTATTTCTATACAATTGATATATTTATCATAAAAAGAATTTCTACATGAAAAGATGGCCAATATTTACAATAGTTGATATATTTTTATTTTATCAAAAATAATTTATAGTATCTTCTCATAAAATTCTTTCATAACCTTATTTTATTCATCTCAAAAAGTTTTATAAATTGTTTGTATTCTGATCAACAGAATTTCTATACAAATACTGAACTATATCTAGCTGTCTTACATATTTTAAAAATCAATGCTACTAGAACTTTCTTGGTGTTATAGACATGCAATCATATCATTGACAAAAATGAACACCCTATGCCTTTAACAATTTTTATAGTGGCTTTTTCATTTTTGATTCATTACATTCTTAGGATATTATTAAATGGTGCTGTGATATCTCCTTATAGTTTTGCTCATTGGAATGGATTTAACATTTCATCATTGTTACAGTGCATACTGGGTGAATTTGATAAATGGTAGTTATAATATTCTAGTAATTGCTTCCATTTTACTTATAGAGTTATTAGAAAAAGCTGCTAAATTTTATCAAATTATTTTTCATCATTGATTCATATGACCTAATTATTTTCTTCTCTAATTGGTTATTATAATAAACAATGTCATTAGGCTTCCTGATATTGAATCATTTTTCGGCACTAAACCCACATTGTTATAGTATATTATTTTTATTACAATATGGGGGGATTTAACTGTTAGTATTTTATTTAAATCTTTTGTCTATGTGTATGCTGCTAAGTCACTTCAGTCTTGTCCAACTCTGTGTGACCCCATAGATGGCAGCCCACCAGGCTCCCCTGTCCCTGGGGTTCTCCAGTCAAGAACACTGGAATGAGTTGCCATTTCCTTCTTCAGTGCATGAAAGTGAAAAGTGAAAGTGAAGTCGCTCAATCGTGTCCGACTCTTAGCAACCCTATGGACTGCAGCCTACCAGGCTCCTCCATCCATGGGATTTTCCAGGCAAGAGTAATGGAGTGGGGCGCCATTACCTTCTCCAGTCTATGTGTATATACAAGTACATTCTATGGATTTCTTTTTATGTGAACTCCCAATCAAATGTTATCTCTAAAAATATTCTGATCTTGGAAATTTTCCATTTGTTTCTATGGCCTGAAAAGTTTTCTAAATATGAATACCATCTGCTATTAATATTTAAAGGAAAACAGAAACTATTTAATAAACCCTTCTGATCCTATTGTCCTTTTACAATAGATTTTTAATCACTTTGCAATCTCATGATGCTTTGCAATCGCTTATGATGCTTCCACTGCAGATTTCTAATTTTGTGTCAACTTTTAAAGTTTTATATTTTGCTCACAAATTATTCATTTCTAAAGTTTGGAATAAAATATCTTTGAAATGCAAAGCTATTCTCTTATAAATTTTTAACTATTTTATCTGTGGTTGTATCCTTTTCCCCCATCTAACCTTTTCTATTTTTGCTATCTTAAAAAAAATCAGATTAATGTGCACATATTTACTTATAAAATATTTTTTTAATCTTCACAAAATATATGAAATAGTTATTACCATCTCCGGGTTACAGATGAGACATGAGTTTCTCCCAATCAATGTCATGCATTTTCAATTATAAAATCCATTTTATATCCTAGAACAGTGGCAGTATTTCCTAGTACTGGTAAGCCTGTATGTTAAGATAATATTTTTGGCTGCTAACTAAACAACAATTGAAAAAAAAAAAAAAAACTGTAGCAATGCTTGTGTTCTTTAATATAAGTATTGTACTTATGAACTTTTATGTAAGGATGTAATTAAGATTATACAGAAAGATTACACTAACTTAATGTAAAATAATTTAAGATATTTAAAAAAAGTTGAGACAAAATAAATGACCACAAAGAAGCTTTGGCTAGATAAACAATGGCACAATACTACAATGAAATGAGTAACACATTAGCTATGCAAGCATTTTAAAGCTTCTCTAGCATTATTGATATGGAAAAATATTCACAGAATAATACTAAGATGACAAAAATTTTATCTCCTATATAATCTAATTTTTTTAAAAATGGATACATGTGAAAATATCTGAAATGTTAACTTAGCAGCTTAAAACTGGTGGAATTATGAATGTTTTTCATTTTTTATTTCCTTATTTTTCCTACAACAATCATATTCTTATGTAAGGGAAGATCTAAACCTATTTATTTAAATATTTAAACTAAATATAATGATTTTGAGCCCATTATAAGTAACAATATCTTTGAGTTCTTAAACTTTCTGACATAGTGAATCATTTCAGTGGTGGAAAAGAGCTTATAAGGTATTTAAGCTATCACTTTATTTATCCACACATTGACTCAGTCAAAAGTGACACATTTAGTTGAACAAAAAGACCCAGAACAAATGTTGCCAGCAGAATATTTGATTTCTGTAATCTCCCAGCTAAAACTGTTACCTTCAAACTCTGCCCTTCATATGCATTTCACTTCAAGGCATTTATTACTCTACAATTTTAATACAGATATTTGTAGAGCCACTGCTACTAGACTGTAATTTCCATAAAGCATGAAAACGTATTTTGGTCACCTTTGTAGCTCCAATTGTGCACATCACACTTAAATAACATAACTAATGGATTTTGTGATGGAATAAATAAATGAATGCATAAATGAGAATTAGTGAGGAGACTGCTACTGTATTTGAAGAGTTATGAATAAAGAGGTGTGTCACAGCTTTGAATTCCTAGAAACAAAACCTCAACCAAGGGTAAGATACCAATTCATGTCTGACTCTTTGTGACCCCATGGACTGTTAGCCTACCAGGCTCCTCTGTCCATGGAATTCTCCAGGTAAGAATGCTGGAGTAGGTAGTTATTCCCTTCTCCAGGAGATTTTCCCAACCCAGAGATTGAATCTCAGTCTACCATGTTGTAGGAAGATTCTTTACCATCTGAGCCACGAGGGAAGCTCCAAAGATTTTTATAGGGCATATAATTTTAAAGGGCTTCCCTGGTGGCTCAGCCGTAAAGAATGCACCAGCTAATTCAGGAGACACAAGTTTGATCCCTGAGTTAGGAAGATCCCCTGGAGAAGGAAATGGCAACTTACTCCAGTATTCTTGCCTGGGAAATCCCACAAACAGAGGAGCCTGGTAGTCTAGAGTCCACAGGGGTTGCAAAGAGTTGCATGTAACCATATCTTAGTCACTAAATGATAGCAACAGCATACTTTCAAGGTAATCAAAGGAAAAGAGAGTTGAGCCATACAAGGCAATGACTTACTGTGTTGGCCATTCCTTCTTGACAAGCCACAATAAACACCTCAAGTACATTTACTCAATGTCATAGAGAAAACACTCTTCAGAACTATATATCAGAAGGAAAAAGGGAGATAAAGACAATGCATCTTCCTGTTCCATCTGTCTCCTGTCTTCCCTTGCTTAAAGTTTGCCCTATGGGGAACTAACCATATCAGATCCCACACCTCCTCACACTCACTTCCAGAATACATCACCTTTTTGCAACATTTCAGAATGTCAGACCCATGTCTTGTGTTATCTTGAGATGTCTAAAATTTCAGGAAAGAGCCAGAAGTTCCAGCTCTGAGCCTGGGGGGCCTCAGAAAATACACCTCATGGTCTGCCTTGGCATCAGTAAACCAGAAGTTGAGGGGGATGAGTGGCCACGGGTGTGAAAGAGAGATTTGACTGAGAGAATTTAAGGAGGTGCAGAAGATGTATTCAATAAAAGGCAATGTCTGTGTGTGCTCAGTTGCTCAGTTGTGTCTTACTCTTTATGGCCCCATGGACTGTAACCCAGCAGGCTCCTCTGTCCCTGGAATTTTCAGACAAGAATACTAGAATGGGTAGGCCTTTCCTACTCCAGGGAAATCTTAACAACCCAGGATCAAATCCGAGCCTCTTGCATTTCCTGCACTGGTAGGCAGACTGTTTCCTCTATGCCTCCTGGGAGAAACTGATGTACAAACAAATCATTAGTTATCATTAAGGTCACAAACTATTGCTATTAAAACTTGGAATCTAGTGTGAGACATTCTCCAAAATGTAGGAGAAAATGAAATTACTACCTTATAAGAGTAAAACTCAAACAATACATTATGTATTTGTGAAAATATATGCAAACAATAAACATTAATAAATAGTTAATGCTTAGGGTAGTCTAGCCATTTTTTAAAATTCTCACTTGGTACACAAAATTCTTAAAGACATCATTAAACTTTTTATGATTATAATTTAAAATTTAAAGATTAGAAAAGCGCCACAAATCACATGGCTAGTATGTTGCACAGCTGATTTAAAGCCCAGGATATCTGATTCCAGAGATGGTCCACTAGGTGTCAGTCAGTCAGATCAGTCGCTCAGTCATGTCCGACTCTTTGCGACCCCATGAATCGCAGCACGCCAGGCCTCCCTTCCATCACCAACTCCCGGAGTTCACTTAGACTCACGTCCATCGAGTCAGTGATGCCATCCAGCCATCTCATCCTCTGTCATCCCCTTCTCTTCCTGCCCCCAATCCCTCCCAGCATCAGAGTCTTTACCAATGAGTCAACTCTTCGCATGAGGTGGCCAAAGTACTGGAGTTTCAGCTTTAGCATCATTCCTTCCAAAGAACACCCAGGGCTGATCTCCTTCAAAATGGACTGGTTGGATCTCCTTGCAGTCCAAAGGACTCTCTCAATAGTCTTCTCCAACACCACAGTTCAAAAGCGTCAATTCTTTGGTGCTCAGCCTTCTTCACAGTCCAACTCTCACATCCTTACATGACTACTGGAAAAACCATAGCCTTGACTAGACGGACCTTTGTTGACAAAGTAATGTCTCTGCTTTTGAAAATGCTCTCTAGATTGGTCATAACTTTTCTTCCAAGGAGTAAGCGTCTTTTAATTTCATGGCTGCAATCACCATCTGCAGTGATTTTAGAGCCCCCCAAAATAAAGTCTGCCACTGTTTCCACTGTTTCCCCATCTATTTCCCATGAAGTGATGGGACCAGAGGCCGTGATCTTCGTTTTCTGAATGTTGAGCTTTAAGCCAACTTTTTCACTCTCCTCTTTCACTTTTATCAAGAGGCTTTTTAGTTCCTCTTCACCTTCTGCCATAAGGGTGGTGTCATCTGCATATCTGAGGTTACTGATATTTCTCCTGGCAATCTTGATTCCAGCTTGTGCTTCTTCCAGCCCAGCGTTTCTCATGATGTACTCTGCATAGAAGTTAAATAAGCAGGGTGACAATATACAGCCTTGAGTTCTTCTGTGTATTCTTGCCACCTCTTCTTAATATCTTCTGCTTCTGTTAGATCCATGCTGTTTCTTTCCTTTACTGAGCCCATCTTTGCATGAAATCTTCCCTTGGTATCTCTAATTTTCTTGAAGAGATCTTTAGGCTTTCCCATTCTTTTGTTTTCCTCTGTTTCTTTGCTTTGATCGCTGAGGAAGGCTTTTTTATCCCTTTTTGCTATTCTTTGGAACTCTGCATTCAGATGCTTATGTCTTTCCTTTTCTCCACAGGAGATGGCAAGAGTGAACATTGACATTCTAGGAATCAGCAAACTAAAATGGACTGGAATGGGTGTATTATATCAGATGACCATTATATCTACTACTGCGGGCAGGAATCCCTTAGAAGAAATGGATAGCCATCATGGTCAACAAAAGAGTCTGAAATTCAGTACTTGGATGCAATCTCAAAAACGACAGAATGATCGCTGTTCATTTCCAAAGCAAACCATTCAATATCACAGTAATCCAAGTCTATGCCCCAACCAGTAATGCTGAAGAAGCTGAAGTTGAATGGTTCTATGAAGAACTATAAGACCTTTTAGAACTAGCACCCCGCAAAGATGTCTTTTTCATTATAGGGGACTGGAATGCAAAAGTAGGAAGTCAAGAAACACCTGAAGTAACAGGCAAATCTGGGCTTGAAATATGGAATGAAGCAGGGCAAACACTAATAGAGTTTTGCCAAGAAAATGCACTGGTCATAGCAAACACTTTCTTCCAACAACACAAAAGACTCTATACATGGACATCACCAGATGGTCAACACCAATATCAGATTGCATATTCTTTGCAACGAAAGATGGAGAAGCTCTATACAGTCAACAAAAACAAGACCAGGAGCTGACTGTGGCTCAGATCATGAACTCCTTATTGCCAAATTCAGATTTAAATTGAAGAAAGTAGGAAAAACCACTAGACCATTCAGGTATGACCTAAATCAAATCCATAATGATCATACAGTGGAAGTGAGAAATAGATTTAAGGGACTAGATCTGATAGACAGAATGCTGGGTGAACTATGGATGGTGTGACATTGTACAGGAGACAGGGATCAAGACCATCCCCATGGAAAAGAAATGCAGAAAAGCAAAATGGCGGTCTGAGGGGGCCTTACAAATAGCTGTGAAAAGAAGAGAAGCGAAAAGCAAAGGAGAAAGGGAAGGATATGAGCATCTGAATGCATGCAGAGTTCCACTTGGTGTATCAACCCCCAAATTTCAACAGCACAAATGACTTACAAGGTGAATACTGTGTCTTTCTTTAAACTATCAAAGGGCTTACCATGAAGAGCCAGTCATCCATGGCAACTAAAGGCAACAGAATCACAGAGTGAAAAATGCACTGTCCATAGATATTGTGGCCGAAGAATTGATGCTTTTGAACTGTGGTGTTGGAGAAGACTCCTGAGAGTCCCTTGGACAGCAAGGAGATCAAACCAAACAATCCTAAAGAATATGAAGCATAAAAATTCATTGGAAGGACTGATACTGCAGCTGAAGCTCCAATACTTTGGCCACCTGATGCAAAGAGTCAACTCACTGGAAAAGACCCAGATTCTGGGAAAGATTGAGGGCAGGAGGAGAATGGGACAACAGAGGATAAGCTGGTTGGATGGCATCATCAACTCAATGGACATAAGTTTGAACAAACTCTGGGAGACAATGAAAAACAGGGAAGCCTGGTGTGCTGCAGTCCATGGGGTCCCAAAGAGTCAGACAAAACTGAGTGACTGAACAACAACAATACATTAAAAAATCTTTAAAATAAAAAAGAGTACATAGGGTTAATTTTGTCACCTAAAACACACATCTTTCACGTCTTTGACTCTTTGGTTTTTGTCATCCATCTCATATATTTAAAGCAGACTTTAATAATAATACTAAAAGCTTTTATATTGAAATTAAATAATTATTGGACATAACAAAACTCTGTTAGTTTGATATTTTAAGGCTCAAAATCTAGCAATCCTACTGGAGATATAAAAATTGGACTCTAGAGGCCTTTTGATGGATTTTAGTGTCAGTAAAGCAGACGTAATACCTGGAGGGAATGCATTTTGTTACACGAAAGAAAAGACATTTTGTAAACTCTCAACTCACCGAGGTTTCAAATTCCTTGGGTCAAGGCCAATTTGCTTTCATTAGCTGAAATATGATAGCACAGCAGTCCCCTACCTTTTTGGCAATAGGAACTGGTTTCATGGAAGACGATTTCCCACTGACTGGGGATTGGGGGTAAGTGTGGTGGTTTGGGGATGATTCAAGTTCATTGCATTCATTGTACACTTTACTTCTATTACTATTACATTGTGATAGATAATGAAATAATTATATAACTCACCTTAATGCAGAATCAGGGGAGCTCAGAGCTTGTTTTTCTGCAATTAGATGGTTCCTTCTAGGGGTGAGGGGAGACTGTGACACTCAAAGTGCTTATATCCATTCTACTCCATAATCTCATTTTGGTTGCTCTCACTGCAGAAAATCCTGCTTTACAAAGATAAGATGTAGAAAATGAAAGCAGGCTTTTCAGTGCTTTTGCAGCAATCTGAGGATATTCCACCTTGACTTTAATCCAGAATATATAGAGATTGGAAGTTGTCCCAAACATACTTTTAAGGCCACCACCATCTGTGATGGCAAGCAGTTGATCCTCTTCTAGCATAGGAGAAAACAAACAAACAAAAAAAATGTCGACTCTCCTGATTTATTCACAAATGGATTGCAGATCCATTCCTTCCCACTCTGGGGGTCTTTTGTGCTTGTGAAGTAATGCTCATACTCTTTTGAAAGCTGAAATAGGTGATCACACACCAACTAGGAGAAAGAAGTCCTTGACTTAAGCTTTACAATTCTCTACTAAAGTTTGGTGGTAGGTGGTAACTTGGCTCAGGTGTGTCCATCCCTTTGCGACCCCAAGGACTGTGGCCTATCAGGCTCCTCCATCCACGGGATGTTCCAGGCAAGAGTACTAGAGTAGGTTGCCAGTTCCCTCTCCTAATTAGGTCTACTAGTTAATAAACATTAGGTCTACTAATGTTTGAAACATGTGAAAAATTGCAGTGTTCACCCATTGCCCCCATAAGTACCCTCTGGCTTTGAATGAGACTTCTTTTTTTTTAATTTATTTATTTTTAATTTTTACTTTACAGTTCTGTATTGGTTTTGGCATAGATTGACATGAGACTTCTTTATCTGCCGACTAGAACACTGTTGTCATTCTCCCCTAGACTGATAGATTGAGTTTGTTGAGCAGGTTGAATACATCACACAAGTAAGCAAGTATTATGACCCATTCTTTGTCACTGAAATGTGCAGCCAGTGATGATTGTTTTTCTAAAAGAAATCTCTGAAATGGCTCACATAACTCAAAAACTCTGGCCAATGGCCTACCTTTAGAAAGGCATCTCACTTCTGTGTATAAGAGAAGACGTGTGTGCTGTGTCCATCACCTCGCAGAGCTGTGCCAACAGATGGAAAGTATGACTTAAGGGCATGTATTCTAACTGAATGGCTGATAATTTTAATCACATCTTGTAAAATGTTGTTAATTTCAGGTGATGGTTTTTGGCTAGCCAGCATTTCTCTATGGATGACACAGTGCATAGACCCACATTCAGAAGCAACCTCTTTGACTCAAGTAGTGAAACCAGAAAGGTGTCCAATCATGGCAGCTGCTCCACCCATACTATACCACCACAAAATGACCAATTCATCTTTCCTGATATGTATTCTTTCAAAGTCTTGAATAGCTCTGCAGTGATGATGTTGGTAGACAGCAAAAGTGCATGTAACATATATTCATGCATATCCTCCTGAAAATGTGTCTCAAGAACAAGCATGGTTGCCTTGTTGTCAACATCTGTAGACTCATCAACCTGGATTGCATACCACGGCACAATTATGCCTCAATACCCTTTGCTATTTCATCACTTTGTCTAGTTATGGAACCACTGTTGAATGGCAATCTCTCCTAAAAGTTCATGACAGATGTCATTAACAGCAGGTAGGATCAACTCTTCATCAAGAGTAAAAGGCTTCTTGGCTTTAGCAATGTGCTTAGCCCCTAAGAATGATGCCTTCAGCACAGACACATTTGATGAAGTCTATTCTTCATGTTCATGGGGTATTTTGTTGTTGTTGTTGTTTGCTTGTTTTTCATTTTGAAAAACTCCAAAGATTTGTCTTTTAATGCAAAGTGTTTAGTCTCCATGTGGTGAAGCAGTTTTGAAGGTGTCATGACTTTGTTGGATAGCCGGCTGCCATATATTATACAAAGCTGGCTTGGAGATGTGTTTCATCTGTTGCAATGAACCCATAACTTAAGTAGGACTCTTGGTATTTGGCTTTCCTGGTGGCTCAGTGGTAAAGAATACTCCTGCCAACGCAAAAGATGCATAAGACACAGGTTCAATCTCTGGGTTGGGAAGATCCCCTGAAGAAGGAAATGGCAACCCACTCCAGTATCCTTTTCTGGAAAATTCCATGGACAGAGGAGCCTGGTGAGCTACAGTCCAAGGGGTCACAAAGAGTCGAACATGACTTAGCACACATACTTTTGATATTCACTTTTTTTTTTTTATTTTTTCCTCTCCAATGCTCATTGTTTTTATTTATTTATTTTTTAAATTTTACTTTACAATTCTGTATTGGTTTTGCCATACATTGACATGAATCCACCACGGGTGTACATGCGTTCCCAAACATGAACCCCCCTCCCACCCCCTTCCCCACAACATCTCTCTGCGTCATCCCCGTGTACCAGCCCCAAACGTGCCGTATCCTGCATCGGACATAGACTGGCAATTTTATTCTTACATGATATTATAGATGTTTCAATGCCGTTCTCCCAAATCATCTCACCCTCTCCCTCTCCCTCTGAGTCCAAAAGTCCACTATACACATCTGTGTCTTTTTTGCTGTCCTGCATACAGGGTCATCATTGCCATTTTTCTAAATTCCATATATATGTATTAGTATACTGTATTGGTGTTTTTCTTTCTGGCTTACTTCACTCTGTATAATCGGCTCCAGTTTCATCCATCTCATCAGAACTGATTCAAATGTATTCTTTTTAACGGCTGAGCAATACTCCATTGTGTATATGTACCACTGCTTTCTTATCCATTCATCTGCTGATGGACATCTAGGTTGCTTCCATGTCCTGGCTATTATAAACAGTGCTGCGATGAACATTGGGGTGCACATGTCTCTTTCAATTCTGGCTTCCTCCGTGTGTATGCCCAGCAGTGGGATTACTGGGTCATAAGGCAGTTCTATTTGCAATTTTTTAAGGAATCTCCACACTGTTCTCCATAGTGGCTGTACTAGTTTGCATTCCCACCAACAGTGTAGGAGGGTTCCCTTCTCTCCACACCCTCTCCAGCATTTATTGCTTGCAGACTTTTGGATCACAGACATTCTGACTGGTGTGAAGTGGTACCTCATTGTGGTTTTGATTTGCATTTCTCTAATAATGAGTGATGTTGAGCATCTTTTCATGTGTTTGTTAGCCATCCGTATGTCTTCTTCGGAGAAATGTCTATTTAGTTCTTTGGCCCATTTTTTGATTGGGTTATTTATTTTTCTGGAATTGAGCTGCATAAGTTGCTTGTATATTTTTGAGATCAGTTGTTTGTCAGTTGCTTCATTTGCTATTATTTTCTCCCATTCGGAAGGCTGTCTTTTCACTTTGCTTATATTTTCCTTTGTTGTGCAGAAGCTTTTAATTTTAATTAGATCCCATTTGTTTATTTTTGCTTTTATTTCCAGAATTCTGGGAGGTGGATCATAGAGGATCCTGCTGTGGTTTATGTCGGAGAGTGTTTTCCCTATGTTCTCCTCTAGGAGTTTTATAGTTTCTGGTCTTACATTTAGATCTTTAATCCATTTTGAGTTTATCTTTGTGTGTGGTGTTAGAAAGTGATCTAGTTTCATTCTTTTAAAAGTGGTTGACCAGTTTTCCCAGCACCACTTGTTAAAGAGATTGTCTTTACTCCATTGTATATTCTTGCCTCCTTTGTTGAAGATAAGGTGTCCATATGTGTGTGAATTTATCTCTGGGCTTTCTATTTTGTTCCATTGATCTATATGTCTGTCTTTGTGCCAATACCATACTGTCTTGTTGACTGTGGCTTTGTAGTAGAGCCTGAAGTCAGGCAAGTTGATTCCTCCAGTTCCATTCTTCTTTCTCAAGATTGCTTTGGCTATTCGAGGTTTTTTGTATTTCCATACAAATCTTGAAATTATTTGTTCTAGTTCTGTGAAAAATATCATTGGTAGCTTGATAGGGAGTGCATTGAATTTGTAAATTGCTTTGGGTAGTGTACACATTTTCACTATATTGATTCTTCCGATCCATGAACATGGTATATTTCTCCATCTATTAGTGTCCTCTTTGATTTCTTTCATCAGTATTTTATAGTTTTCTATATATAGGTCTTTAGTTTCTTTAGGTAGATATATTCCTAAGTATTTTATTCTTTTCGTTGCAATGGTGAATGGAATTGTTTCTTTAATTTCTTTTTCTACTTTCTCATTATTAGTGTATAGGAATGCAAGGGATTTCTGTGTGTTGATTTTATATCGTGCAGATTTACTATATTCATTAATTAGCTCTAGTAATTTTCTGGTAGAGTCTTTAGGGTTTTCTCTGTAGAGGATCATGTCATCTGCAAACAGTGAGAATTTTACTTCTTCTTTTCCAATTTGGATTCCTTTTATTTCTTTTTCTGCTCTGATTGCTGTGGCTAAAATTTGAGAACTATGTTGAATAGTAGTGGTGAAAGTGGGCACCCTTGTCTTGTTCCTGACTTTAGGGGAAACGCTTTCAATTTTTCACCATTGAGGATAATGTTTGCTGTGGGTTTGTCATATATAGCTTTTATTATGTTGAGGTATGTTCCTTCTATTCTTGCTTTCTGGAGAGTTTTTATCATAAGTGGATGTTGAATCTTGTCAAAGGCCTTCTCTGCATCTATTGAGATAATCATATGGCTTTTTTTTTTTCAATTTGTTAATGTGGTGAATTACATTGATCGATTTGCGGATATTGAAGAATCCTTGCATCCCTGGGATAAAGCCCACTTGGTCAGGTGTATGATCTTTTTAATGTGTTGTTGGATTCTGATTGCTAGAATTTTGTTGAGGATTTTTACATCTATGTTCATCAGTGATATTGGCATGTAGTTTTCTTTTTTTGTAGTATCTTTGTCAGGTTTTGTTATTAGGGTGATGGTGGCCTCATAGAATGAGTTTGGAAGTTTACCTTCCTCTGCAATTTTCTGGAAGAGTTTGAGTAGGATAGGTGTTAACTCTTCTCTAAATTTTTGGTAGAATTCAGCTGCAAAGCCATCTGGACCTGGGCTTTTGTTTGCTGGAAGATTTCTGATTAGTTTCAATTTCCGTGCTTGTGATGGGTCTGTTAAGATTATCTATTTCTTCCTGGTTCAGTTTTGGAAAATTGTACTTTTCTAAGAATTTGTCCATTTCTTCCACGTTGTCCATTTTATTGGCATATAATTGCTGATAGTAGTCTCTTGTGATCCTTTGTATTTCTGTGTTGTCTGTTGTGATCTCTCCATTTTAATTTCTAATTTTATTGATTTGATTTTTCTCTCTTTGCTTCTTGATGAGTTTGGCTAATGGTCTGTCAATTTTATTTATCCTGTCAAAGAACCAGCTTTTGGTTTTGTTGATTTTTGCTATGGTCTCTTTTGTTTCTTTTGCATTTATTTCTCCCCTAATTTTTAAGATTTCTTACCTTCTGCTAACTCTGGGGTTCTCCAATTCTTCCTTTTCTAGTTGCTTTAGGTGTAGAGTTAGGTTATTTATTTGACTTTTTTCTTGTTTCTTGAGGTATGCCTGTATTGCTATGAACTTTCCTCTTAGCACTGCTTTTATAGTGTCCCACAGGTTTTGGGTGGTTGTGTTTTCATTTTCATTAGTTTCTATGCATATTTTGATTTCTTTTTTGATTTCTTCTGTGATTTGTTGGTTTTCAGAAGCGTGTTGTTCAGCCTCCATATGTTGGAATTTTTAATAGGTTTCCTCCTGTAATTGAGATCTAATCTTAGTGCATTATGGTCAGAAAAGATGCTTGGAATGATTTCGATTTTTTTGAATTTATCAAGTTTAGATTTATGGCCCAGGATGTGATCTATCTTGGAGAAGGTTCCATGAGCAGTTGAAAAAAAGGTGAAATTCATTGTTTTGGGGTGAAATGTCCTATAGATATCGATTAGGTCTAACTGGTCTAATGTATCATTTAAAGTTTGCGTTTCTTTGTTAATTTTCTGTTTAGTTGATCTGTCCATAGGTGTGAGTGGGGTATTAAAGTCTCCCACTATTATTCTGTTGTTGTTAATTTCCCCTTTCATACTTGTTAGCATTTGTCCTACATATTGCGGTGCTCCTATATTGGGTGCATATATATTTATAATTGTTATATCTTCTTCCTGGATTGATCCTTTGATCATTATGTAGTGGCCTTCTTTGTCTCTTTTCACAGCCTTTGTTTTAAAGTCTATTTTATTGGATATGAGTATTGCCACTCCTGCTTTCTTTTGGTCTCTATTTGCGTGGAATATCTTTTTCCAACCCTTCACTTTCAGTCTGTATGTGTCCCTTGTTTTGAGATGGGTCTCTTGTAAGCAGCATATAGAGGGGTCTTGTTTTTGTATCCATTCAGCCAGTCTTTGCCTTTTGGTTGGGGCATTCAATCCATTTACATTTAAGGTAATTATTGATAAGTATGATCCCATTGCCATTTACTTTATTATTTTGGGTTCGGGTTTATACTCCCTTTTTGTGTTTCCTGTCTAGAGAATATCCTTTAGAATTTGTTGGAGATCTGGTTTGGTGGTGCTGAATTCTCTCAGCTTTTGCTTGTCTGTAAAGCTTTTGATTTCTCTTTCATATTTGAATGAGATCCTTGCTGGGTACAGTAATCTGGGCTGTAGGTTATTTTCTTTCATCACTTCAAGTATGTCTTGCCATTCCCTCCTGGCCTGAAGAGTTTCTATTGAGAGATCAGCTGTTATCCTTATGGGAATCCCCTTGAGTGTTATTTGTTGTTTTTCCCTTGCTGCTTTTAATAGTTGTTCTTTGTGTTTGATCTTTGTTAATTTGATTAATATGTGTCTTGGGGTGTTTCGCCTTGGGTTTATCCTATTTGGAACTCTCTGGGTTTCTTGGACTTGGGTGATTATTTCCTTCCCCATTTTAGGGAAGTTTTCAACTATTATCTCCTCAAGGATTTTCTCATGGTCTTTCTTTTTGTCTTCTTCTCCTGGGCCTCCTATAATTTGAATGTTGGAGCATTTCATATTGTCCTGGAGGTCTCTGAGATTGTCCTCATTTCTTTTAATTTGTTTTTCTTTTTTCCTCTCTGATGCATTTATTTCTACCATTCTATCTTCTATTTCACTAATCCTATCTTCTGCCTCCGTTATTCTACTATTTGTTGCCTCCAGAGTGTTTCTGATCTCATTTATTGCATTATTCATTGTATATTGACTCTTTTTTATTTCTTCTAGGTCCTTGTTAAACCTTTCTTGTATCTTCTCAATCCTTGTCTCTAGGCTATTTATCTGTGATTCCATTTTGATTTCAAGATTTTGGATCATTTTCACTATCAATATTCGGAATTCTTTCTCAGGTAGATTCCCTATCTCTTCCACTTTTGTTTGGTTTGGTGGGCATTTCTCCTGTTCCTTTACCTGCTGAGTATTCCTCTGTCTCTTCATCTTGGTTATATTGTTGCGTTTGGGATGGCCTTTTTATATTCTGGTAATTTGTGTAGTTCTCTTTATTGTGGAGCTTCCTCACTGTGGGTGGGGTTGTATCAGTGGCTTGTCAAGGTTTCCTGGTTAGGGAGGCTTGTGTTGGAGGTCTGGTGGGTGGAGCTGGGTTTCTTCTCTCTGGAGTACAGTGGAGTGACCAGTAATGGGTTATGAGATGTCTAAAGTTTTGGAGTAACTTTGAGCTGCCTGTATATTGAAGCTCAGGGGTGTGTTCCTGTGTTGCTGGAGAATTTGTGTGGTATGTCTTGCTCTGGAACTTGTTGGCCCTTGGGTGGAGCTTTGTTTCAGTGTAGGTATGGAGGCATTTGATGAGCTCCTATTGCTTAATGTTCCCTGAATTCAGGAGTTCTCTGATGTTCTCAAGCTTTGGACTTAAGCCTCCTGCTTTTGGTTTTCGGTTTTATTTTTAAAGTGGTCTCTAGACTTCTCCATCTATACAGCACCGATGATAAAACATCTAGGTTAAAGATGAAAAGTTTCTCCACATTGAGGGACACCCAGAGAGGTTCTCTCGGTTACATGGAGAAGAGAAGAGGGAGGGGGTAGTTAGAGGTGACTGGAATGAGATGCAGTGAGATCAGAAGAGGAGAGAGCAAGCTAGTCAATAGTCACTTCCTTATGTGCATGCCATAGTCTGGACCGCTCAGAGATATTCACGGAGTTATACAGGGAAGAGGAGAGGGAGGAAATTGACAGAGGTGGCCAGGAGGGTAAGAAGGAATGAAAAGGAGAGAGACAAATCCAGCCAGTAATCAGTTCCTTAGGTGTTCTACACCGTCTAGAACACACAGAGAATCACAGAGTTGGATATAGAAGAGATGGGGGAGGGGAGGGGAGAGACAGAGGCCACCTGGTGGAGAAAAAGGAGAGTCCGAAGGAGGAGACAGTGGTCAAGCCAGTAATCTCACTCTCAGGTAAAATTGGGTTTTGAAATGTACAAAATTGACAACAAAAACCAAAAAGCAAAGATTAAAAATCTAGAGTAGAGGTTGGATTTTCAAAAATACAAGATTAAAGAGAAGAAGCAGAAGGAAAAAAGAAAAAAAAAAAATAAGGAAAAAAAACACACAAGAATTATTAAAAAAAAAAAAAAACCACCACCAACAACCACACAAAGACTATATATGGTGTTTGCCTTAAAAAGTAGAGTCTTTTTTTTTTTTTTTGAAAAGTAATAGTAGGTTATAGAAATAAAAATTAGGGGAGAAATAGAAGACTTAACAATTTTAAAAAAAGTTAGAAAAAAAAAGAAAAAAATAAGGAGTGATTGTAAAAATAGTAAAGAAATATCTGGCCCTTCTCTGATGTTGTGGGCCATGTGGGGTCACTTCCAAGGCGGTTCCCTCTGTTTAACTTCCTCTGTTTGCTGGTCTCTTCAGTGTCTGAATTCTGTCCTGACACAGGGGGGTGGTGGTGGACACTTTTTTTTTTAGGCTCACTAGTTCAGTCGCGCTGTGGGGAGGCGGGGATGCTGCAAACAAATAGCACTGTCGTGGGCACACAGTGTCTCAGCCCTGCTGGACCTGTTCCTTCTCATGGCAAACAAACCACTCCGGCTCTACGCTGCTCAGCCGGGAACCATCTGAGGCTGGCCCTAGGCTGTGTGCACCTCCCCAGTCTAATCCGCTCAGGTTTGGCGCTCAGGTAGCCCTCAGAGGCACAGGTTCGGTTGGGACTGCGTTTTGTGCCCTTCCCAGGTCCGAGTAGTTCAGGAGTTGGCGAGTGCAGTCGCTGCGACTTGTCGCCTTTTCTGTCTCTGCTGCTCAGTTTTCTGGGTTTACTGCTGGTGCTCCTTGTAAGGCGAATGGTGACTGTCCAGCACCCCCAGAAGTCTTAGCAAAGAAGCCTGCCTGCAGTTTGTTAGGTAAGGTCTCTCTGGGGCTGCGATTGCCCCTTTCCAGCCCTTACGGCTCTGGCTGCCTGTCCCCGGCGGGGGATGGTCTGCAGCCGGCTATTTCTGTTCCATCCTTTGTTCTGTGCGCAGTCCTGGCGGTGTCTTATGTTCGAGCTTTTTGCGTGGTAGCTATCCCCCAGTCTGGTTTGCTAGCCCAAGTTCGACGCTCTGGTTACGCGTGGGGCGTTCCTGCCCGATTCTTACAAAGCACGGCAGCCCACGCCTCCCACGCTTCCCTACCCTGCCCCCACTTGCTAGTGGTGGATGCAGGCGTCTGCGCTGCTTTTCTGCTGGGGGAGTTACTGTTCGGCTTGTAATCTGTTGGTTTTAAATATTTATTTATTTTTCCTTCCTGTTTTGTTGCCCTCTGTGTTTCCAAGGTTCGCCACAGACTCAGCAGGGAGAGTGTTTCCTAGTGTTTGGAAACCTCTCTTCTTAGAATTCCCTTCCCAGGACGGGCTTCCCTTCCCAGGACGGAGCTCCCTCCCCACCTCCTTTGTCTCTTTTCTCATCTTTTATATTTTTTCCTACCTGTTTTTGAAGACAATGATCTGTTTCTCTGAGTGCCTGATGTCCTCTGCCTGCATTCAGGGGTTGTTTTGTGGAGTTTGCTCCGCATTGAAATGATCTTTTGAGGAATTTGTGAGGGAGAAAGTGGTCTCCCCATCCTATTCCTCTGCCATCTTAGGACCACCCCCTCTGATATTCACTTTTAAATACAGCTTTCTTTTTGTTGGTAGTCTTAGAATCTTTTGCTGTCTCATCATTGGGTCTTTCCCCCTTTCCAAAGAAGACCTGTAGTGACATATCTTTTTGTTTTTTACTCAGTTTGGCTAGGGTTAACTTCTGAGCTTACCGAAACTGTGACTGAGACAAGTGCATCGTGTGGGAAAGAGGCACGGATGAAAGTGGTGAAGAAAATAATAGGTGGACCACGTGTGAACTAAAACAAGTGCCGGACTCTGACTTAAAGCCTACCACCAGACACAGCTGCACAATGGGAGCACATCAACTCACTTGCCACTGTAAATCCTGCCACTAGATGTAGCTTAATTGCCACTTAGTTGATAGGGTTCTGATCTGAGTCTGCAAGGAGTTGACTTATTTTGTCTCTATGTAATAACACCTCTCCTCTAATGGTCATCTGTATTTGCAGCTGCTCCATAGTGCTAACATCACAGTCTCAGCTCCACTGTAGATTCTCAGGAATCAGATTCTCATGAGGAACACACAACCTAGATCCCTCCCATGGGTGGTATACAGTAGGGCTCGTGCTCACATGAGAATCTGGTGCCACCCCTGATCTGATGGGAGGCGGAGCTCAGGCCGCAAGGTGAGCCCTGGGGAGTGGCTGTAAATACAGACGAAGCTTCATTCACTCCTGCTGTGTGGCTTGGTTCCTAACAGGCCATGGGCCAGTGCTGGTCTGTGGCCCAGGGTTTGGGGACCCTGTCGGCACTGCAGACATCAGGAAGACCTGTGGAGTGACACACGAGCACTTCTCGAGCACTGAGAGCTCAAGTGCTGACTGCCACAGTGCTGGCACTTTTCACAAGACCCGTCTCAGGCTCAGAGATAAACTCAGGAGCACACAAATCAGAAGTAAGGATTTCTTCCACTGTGTGACATTAGAGCCATTCTATGAAGACAGACGCTATCTCAACTCTGTTGAAACATGGCCTTTCCCTTGAATCAGGGTTATAGTTCTGGCTGTAAGATCTTGCATCTATCATTTTTTCTTTTCTTTTTTTTTTTTTTTCTCTTTTCCCCCAAGAATCCTTTAGGTCTCAGTCATTGACTCACAGAAACATCTTCACACCGTGTTTAAGATCTGACTACCTTTTCAGTTATGCCTGGCCTTTTCTCTAATCTGGCTTTTCTCTTCAGAAATCCCATCTCCCATCTAGAGGCTGGCCTTTGAATGCCTTTCCAGGGGCTATCAATGTCCATCCAAGTTTCAGAAGCCTCTGCTTTGAGTTAGTTGCTCTGGATCTTTGGTGCCCATCAGTCATCTGAAGGGCTTTGTACTTTCCAGATGTTTGGGCTTCATTCCCAGAGAGTCCAATTCAGTGATCTGGGGCCCCAATTTCTGCAGTGAACAAGCTGCTGGTCGATGCTGATGCTGTGGGTCCTGGGAATGACACTTTGAGTATACTTGGGATACTCATTGATGGAATACTCTTTACAATGTGAGAATTACTGCAACAGACAGATTCATGGGAACATTCAGTCTGTGGCTTTATGAAGATATCTTTCTCCTGTGCCATTTCAAATTGAAGGGCCCTGTTTCCAGTTTTGACATCTGAATCATGAAACGTAATGAAAAGTCTTCTGTTGTGAGTACTGAGTGCTCAGACAGAGCTGCTCTTGGAGACATATTAAGGGAGAGGGAGTTCACATTGCTCTCTTCAGAATCATTATGAATTGAGAAAAAGCCAGTGGAGAAAATGTGATGTTCTTGCAACTTGTGAAACACCATTGGCAGGCCTGTTATCCAGAGGTTGCTTTGGACAATGGCAAATCAGTTTATTGATTGATGGGCACAACTACAGATATCTTCATATGATTTAACACAACTACACTCTGGGGTATCAACCGTACATGAGAAGTACAGAACAGCCATTGTGACTCTTTGTATCATTGAATTAGTAGGTTTGGAAATTTCGAAGACATTTTCTGTATGCATTCCTCAGGTTATCAGAGGCCTGTGATAGGCAGGCAGGTTGAGTAGTTGTTTTGTCTAACTGATCTTAGTCCCATACACACCAGCACAACAGGTTTAACTGGAGGTTGCACAATGCTGGTGGGTGAGTAGGTAAGTCGTTGCAGTAGAGGGTGATTTAATCACCAGATTATTCTGATGACTAGATTGGATTCACTTCTCTGGTGAGAGCCCCTGTCCAAATTCAGTTAATTTAACACTGAAAAGCAAAAACTCAGTCACTCAAGATTTAACCCAATTACCAATCAAGAGTTCCCCCTCCACAATGGGGGGAGGGGACTCCATAAAAATAGGGTTTTGTTCCTTGACACTAACATTGGTTGGAAGAATTGGACCCGGCTGATCTTCTCTGTGGCTTCAGAGTCCCCCTCAGCCCCTGAAATCTATCCATCTGGATGGAGTCCCAATGAGCACCATCATGCCTTCCTGTCCCCTCATGGTGGCGGTAGTCTATATGAGTAATGCGAATAAGAGCAAGGGAGCCTGACGCATCTTCAAGAGAAAAGGCTTCAGTGTCAAGCCTTTTGGGGCTGTATTCTGGGTAAGCTCCCAAGGCTGGCACCCAACCAACCAGTGGTGTGTTATGTTCAACTTCATATAAGAAGATGCGCAAAGACCTTTCCTGTAAAGACTGAAAATACTACAAAAGGAATGGAGTCTTACAAATCTTGGGGGGAAAAATGAGAAAGTCAAGTCCCATCCAGAAAGATTTCAAAGGTGAAGTGATCCCTCTGACGTCACCTTCACCTGTAAGGAGAGAGTCTATTTCTAGGTGGTGGCAGAGCTGTGTGCCAAAGAGGAGACCTTCCAGCCTGTGCACGTGATCAACGTGGACATGGAGGGCACCCTGGATGCAGCCACCCTGGGAGCTTTGATCCTCTGTGAGCTCTGCCAAGGTCTCCAGCAGGCTGAGGACATGGAAAGCAGTCTGGCTGAGCTGCTCTAGGCAACAAAGGAAAAAACAGGAAGGTACTTTCTGCACACGATCTGCTTCCGCTGAAGATCTTGGCTGGTTTCACCTCCTTTGTTAGTAAGAACTTATCCTTGGACTTTTGGGCAAGTCAGCACTTTCTGTGAAAAACATCTTCAAAGCCCTTTCCACTAAAAGCTATCTGTATGATTTTTTTCAGATATACCCCACCTAGGGAAGGAAATGGAGGAGAAAAAGATTTTAAGGGAAATAGAATGGACTACAAGTTGGCATCAAAACCCTTTCAATGTGAGGGACAATGGTGTGGGTACTTGAAAGGAACAATTCAATGCTCACACAGTTTGCAAAGAAGTTAATCTCTAGGACTGCATTTTTCTAATGAACAAACCAAGCTTATAATGAATAAGTGATATATTGAAGGATATTCTTATTAACAAAAGTTGTTCCATTCATTTATATTGATAACAACGTCAACTTCCTTTTGCCCTTTTGGCATAATGTTAAACATGATTTTGTGTGTGTGTGTGTGTGTGTGTGTGTGTGTGATGAGAGAGTATTATACTGGATGTATGAACTTAGAAATATTTTTAGTTTTAGATTGTATGTCTTTTACTAATGCCAACTTTATTAAAAACTCAGGGTAGATAATGGATGCTATTTATTACTAAAATCTTGGCATGATCTCTTCAATTAAGTAGCTCACTAAGTGAAATAAAACCCCTAATGTAAAGAAAATATGTCTTTTTGTTTGTGGTAGGGGATGCATATACAAACCAAGCCCCTTGGATTCTTATTGTTTAAACCATGTGAATTCCATGGAGAAAAGCATTCTTTCCTGATGAGAAACTTCTTCAGGCTTAAGGCATTCATAGTTTTGCATTTTGTGCTCCTCTGAAAGTAGACTACACTCTAGGGAAGTGCAACATTCTTGGTTCTGCTCAGCAGTGGCACCAAGGCCTACGTGACTTACAGAAGAAAATCAAGGAGAGGCAGTTCGCATGGCTGAATTAGGTTATAGGTTACTTGCTATGTCATAAAGTAGAAGCCGAGTTTCTTTACAGAGTGTAAGCAGAATGAAGCAAGCTTGGACCTGGAGAGCCTAGCTTGTACTTAGTTCCTGAGAAGAGTGGACCCAGAAATAGGCGGCAGCTCTGGACAGGTAGAGTAGACATGAGATTGGAGAGGGGAGCTGAATCACTCTCGTATCTGTCATCCCCCACAGGTGACCACGTGAACATATATGCATGTGGCAGTGCTGGTGGTAAGGAGGTGAGAGTTTCTTTCCTGGTAGAATCAATGCCCTCTATGGTCAGCCTCTCTGCTGATTGTGAGTAGTCAGGATCAGGATTGCTTATGGGAGGGGAAAGTCTGTTGAGGCTATCATTTCATGTAATGAACGAAAAGAAAGTGAAAGTGCTTGTATAGTCCATGGAATTCTCCAGGCCACATCACTGGAGTGGTTAGACTTTCCCTTCCTCCAGGGGATCTTCCCAACCCAGAGATCGAACCCAGGTCTCTCTCATTGCAGGCGGATTCTTTACCGGCTGAGCCACAGTTCAGTTCAGTCACTCAGTCATGTCCAACTCTTTGCGACTCCATGAACTGCAGCATGCCACGCCTCCTTGTCCATCACCACCTCCCAGAGTTTACCCAAATTCATGTCCATTGAGTTGGTGATGCCATCCAAACATCTCATACTCTGTCATCTCCTTCTCTTCCTGCCCTCAATCTTTCCCAGCATCAGGGTCTTTACAAATGAATCAGCTCTTTACATCAGGTGGCCAAACTGGAGTTTCAGCTTCAACATCAGTTCTTCCAATGAACACCCAGGACTGATCTTTAGTATGGACTGGTTTCATAACCGTGATGTCCAAGGGACTCTCAAGAGCATTCTCCAACACCACAGTCCAAAAGCATCAGCTCTTCTGTGGTCAGCTTTCTTTATAGTCTAAATCTCACATCCATACATGACTACTGAAAAAACCATAGCCTTGACTAGATGGACTTTTCTTGACAAAGTAATGTCTCTGCTTTTCAATATGCTGTCTATGTTGGTCATAACTTTCCTTCCAAGGAGTAAGCCTTCTCTAAAACCAGCTTGAACACCTGGAAGTCCACAGTTCATGTATTGCTGAAGCCTGGCTTGGAGAAATTTGAGCACACAAAGGAAGGCCAAGAGTACTGGAGTAGGCAGCCCATCCCTTCTCCAGTGGATCTTCCTAACCCAGGAATCCATCCAGGCTCTCCTGCATTGCAGGCAGATTCTTTACTAACTTAGCTATCAAGGAAGTCCTTTTCATGTAATGGGAACACCAAATTGAAGTAGTATTTTTAGGTAGTATTGGGTGTTCTTCGAAGGCAAAAATGTTTGGTCTAGTTGATATTATTTTGATCAGAATATCCATTTTGAGGAGAATTTAATATGTTCCTAATTGTATTCCTGTCTGTTTGGGCAAGTGAAGGCAAATATGACAGAGGAGTAAAATGTTCCAGGTGCTTACATAGAGTGATTACAGTGATGAATTACAAAGTATAGAGCATATATAAAATAGATAACTAATAAGGACCTACTCTATAGCCAAAGGAACACTTCTCAACTCTATAATGACTTATATGGAAAAAGAATCTAAAAAAGAGTAGGCATGTGTATATGTTTAACTGATTCATTTTACAGTAGAAACTAATACAACACTGTAAATCATCTACAGCCCAATAAAAGTTTAACAATGTAATACATCTATTTGAAAAGCAAAATATAAAATGTACGTGAATAAATTAAAAGGGATAGGCCTGGATTAAATAGATTGCAAAACATCATCTAAAAGTCCTTATATATCATAAAAATATAAAAAAGATTGGAAAGTTAGAACTTTAATGGTGGTGAATTTACTGTTTAGATCTTAATCTAGTGGTTTAATCTAACTTTAATTAGATTCTAATCTTAATGCTAGTGTCTCTGGTAGAGTTAGAAATCTTGTTAATATGAAAACCCTGAACATTGAGGGCACTGAGTGAGTGATCTTTGGGTTATTGGAGTTGGTAAGAATGAGAGCAGGGGGTTAGTAGAAGGTCACCTGCAAAGTTGCCTGGGCTCATGTTGCAACATGCATGCCTGCAGCACCTGGGGTTTCCTTGTGTAGAGAGTCAGAGACAGATTAGAGGAGACGATCTGAATGCAGAGATCATTTACCTGGAGCTATGGATGTTACTCAGTGTTTGGCTATGGCTGCAAACTTCTGGTGGCATTCACAAGTGTTTTAGAGTCTTACTCTCTGGTGAGTAGGCTCCCAGGATGCTGAGTCCTGACCTTCATTATTGGACATTCCTTTTAGCAGTATCTTAGAAGGTTCCTCATCGTAACAAGGTCTTTTCAGCTTTAGATCTGCCAAAACCAAGCCAGAATTTGAACTAGAACCCTGCTAAATTCTCTGCAGACCTCGTGGTGCTCTGTTTAAAAAAAAAAAATGAGGTGGGGAGGATGGGGCTAGATCGGGCATTACTTAAATATGGTGGGAAAATAGTTTCTAGGTGATATAAACACCCCTGATGCTGGTAATTTTGCTAAAAAGAAGAGGAAGTTAAGTTTGTAAGATGTAATAGTAACTAACAATATCTTTCTATATAAATATGAGGGATGGAAATAAGAGTTTTAGATGTGCTGTTGGAAACACAGTGGTTTCTTGAGTAGAAAGACATGATTCCATTTAAGACACAGAGCAAATGGAATATTTAGAAGGTTGTGCAAAGGGCAGCATTTGGAGACAAATTGTTAAAAGACATAAATAAACATGTAACTAGAAAAGTTATGTATGACCACAATGGCTTTGATACCAGGACTGACACAGGGGTGAAATTGTTAAATGGTAACTATGAGGCCTCTGTGCTTTGTGTGATTGTACATGTCTACATGTGTGTTGTAGCTGCATGGTATTGCCAAATTAACCTATAAAATATCTCTATCTACTTAGTTAAAGGAAATTAAGCACTTATATCCTCAGAAATAAAATTATCAGGCCAGAATGAATTTCAGGTTAATGTCATTTGAAAAATATTCAGTACTAAGCTGATATCTGATATTGAAAGTGGCTTAAGCTTGTTGGTTTGATTAAAAGAAATGGGTCTTTAGAGTCATCAGTGTTAAGCATAATACATCTGTTGTCAGACAGTCAGTTCAGTTGCTCAGTTGTGTCCAACTCTTTGTGACCCCATGGACTGCAGCATACCAGGCTTCCCTGTCCATCACCAAATCCCAGAGTTTGCTCAAACTCATGTCATTGAGTCAGTGTTGCCATCCAACCATCTCATCCTCTGTTGTCTCCTTCTTCTCCTGCCTTCAATCTTTCTCAGCATCAGGGTCTTTTCCAATGAGTCAGTCTTCCCCAAAAGTAGCCAAAGTATTGGAGCTTCAGCTTCAGCATCAGTCCTCCCAATGACTATTCAGGACTGATTTCATTTAGGATTAACTGGTTGGATTCCATGCAGTCCAAGGTACTCTCAAGAGTCTTCTCCATCACCACAGTTCAAAACCATCAATTTTTTGGCCCTCAGCTTTCTTTGTGGTCCCACTCTCACATTCATAAATGACTACTGGGAAAACCATAGATTTGACTAGATGGACCTTCGTAGGTAAAGTAATGTCTCTGCTTTTTAATATGCTGTCTAGGTTTGTCATAGTTTTTCTTCCAAGGAGCAAGTGTCTTTTAATTTCATGACTGCAATAACCCTCTACAGTGATTTGGGGGCCCAAGAAAATAAAATCTCTCACTATTTCCATTCTTCCCCATCCATTTGCCATGAAGAAATGGGACTGGATGCCATGATCTTAGCTTTTTGAATAAGGGAGGTGTCATCTGTACATCTGAGGTTATTGATATTTCTCCTGGCAATCTTGATTCCAGCTTGTGCTTCAACCAGTCTGGCATTTAGCATGATGGACTCTGCATATAAGTTAAATAAGCAGGGTGACAATAAACAGCCTCGATGTTTACTCCTTTCCTGATTTGGAACCAGTCTGTTGTTCCATGTCTAGTTCTAACTGTTACTTCTTGTCGTACATACACATTTCTCAAGAGCCAGGTCAGGTGATCTGTTATTCCTATCTCTTTAAGAATTTTCCACTGTTTGCTGTGAGCCATACAGTCAAAGGCTTTAGCATAGTCAATAAAGCAGAAGTAGATGTTTTTCTGGAATTCTCTTGCTTTTTCTATGATCCAATGGATGTTGGCAAGTTGATCTCTGGTTCCTCTGCCTTGTCTAAATCCAGCTTGAACATCTGAAAGTTTCTGGTTTGCATACTTTTGAAGCCTTGCTTTGAGAAGTCTGAGCATTACTTTGCTAGTGTGTGAGATGAAAGCAATTGTGCAATAGTTTGAGCATTCTCTGGCATTGCCTTTCTTTGGGATTGGAATGAAAACTGACCTTTTCCAGTCCTTGGAAAACTGAGTTTTCCAAGTTTTCTGGCATATTGAGTGCAGTACTTTAAAAGAATCATCTTTTAGGATTTGAAATAACAGCTGGTATTCCATCACCTCCACTACCTTTATTCATAGTGATGCTTCCTAAGGCCCGCTTGACTTCACATTCTAGGAGGTGGAATGATCTAGGTGAGTGATCAAACCATATTGGTTATCTGGGTCATGAAGTTCTTTTTTGTACAGTTCTTCTGTGTTTTCTTGCCACCTCTTCTTAACATCTGCTTCTGTTAGGTCCATACCATTTCTGTCCTTTACTGAGCCCATCTTTGCATGAAATGTTTTCTTGGTATCCCTAATTTTCCTGACGAGATTTCTAGTCTTTCTCATCTTTTGCTTCCCTCTATCTTTTCTCATTGATCACTGAGGAAGTCTTTCTTATCTCTCCTTGCTATTCTTTGGAACTCTGCATTCAGGTGGGTATATCTTTGCTTTTCTCCTTTGCCTTTTGCATCTCTTCTTTTCTCAGCTATTTGTTAGGCCTTCTCAGACAACCATTTTCCCTTTTTTCATTTCTTTTTCTTGAGGATGATTTTGATCACTGCCTCCTATACAATGTTACAAAACTCCATCCATAGTTCTTCAGGCACTCTATCTAACAGAGCCAATCCCTTGAAACTATTTATTAGTTCCACTGTACAATCATAAGATATTTGATTTAGGTCATACCTGCATATCTAGTGGTTTTCCCCATTTTCTTCAATTTAGGTCTGGAATTTGCCATAAATTGTTCATGATCTGAGCCACAGTCAGCTCCTGGTCTTCTTTTTGCTGAATGTAGAGCTTCTCCCTCCTTGCCTGCAAAGAATATAATCAATCTGATTTCAGTATTGACCATCTGGTGATATCCATGTGTAGCGTCTTCTCTTGTGTTGTTGGAAGAGGGTGTTTGCTATGACCAGTGTGTTCTCTTAGCAAAATTCTGTTAACCTTTGCCCTGCTTCATTTTGTACTCTAAGGTCACTCTTGCCTCTTTATTCCAGGTATCTCTTGATTTCCTACTTTTGTCTTCTAGTCCTATATGATGAAAAGGTCATCTTTTTTTGTTGTTAGTTCTAGAAGGTCTTATACCTAGTTTTACCAGAAGTCAAATAAGACCTTTTTCTAGCTCTTATAAATTTTTTCATAAGAAAAGTAACACTGTGTGTGTGTGTGTGGGGGGAAACTCTTAAGGAAAGTAAGATGTAAATTTTCAGTAAAAGAAGGTAGGAAGAATGAGAAAAAAATACTGAGAAAAGAGTTGCATGATCAGGATTTTCTGAGATCAGATTAAATTTAGTTGGATAAATGGATTTTGTTCAGAGTGCACTGGAACAAGAGATTGTATTTGGCTTCTTCAGTGTTTTCTTGAAATGCTGCTTTTAATAACAGACACTATGAGCTTCTTTGCTTTCAAATGATCTGTATTTGCTTTTGAGATCTTTTGCAATTTTGGTTAAGTAATAAGCATTGTCTCATAATGACTCGTGATCCTATCTGAGTAAGTTTAAAGCTTTTTGATGAACTTCCCAAATACCAATTTTAATTGAAGCTCCTTTGATTTCCAGGTAACTCTGGGATGTTTTAAGGGGTCTCTTATATATTCGAAAGACAAATTATTTAAGTAGGATTATTTGGCATGTTAAGTTAAATGTAATCAATCCTGCTGCTGCTACTGCTAAGTCACTTTAGTCATGCCCGACTCTGTGCAACCCCATAGACGGAAGCCCACCAGGGTTCTCCATCCCTGGGATTCTCCAGGCAAGAACACTGGAGTGGGTTGCCATTTCCTTCTCCAATGCATGAAAGTGGAAAGTGAAGTCGCTCAGAAGGCAATGGCACCCCACTCCAGTACTCTTGCCTGGAAAATCCCATGGACGGAGGAGCCTGGTAGGCTGCACTCCGTGGGGTCGGTAGGAGTTAGACATGACTGAGTGACCATCAATCCTAATTCTGGTTATTATAACTAAGTTTCTCACCTACACTCTAATCAGATGTTTATGCCTTTTAAGCCTTACATCATTTACAGATATATTTGTACTCTGATGCTGTTGCAAAAAGTTCTTAATCATCAAGTAGATTCATAGAAAGGCTATGGAAGCTCTTACAACTGTGCAACGTTAAGATGATGGCTTTGTGAGATTTCCAGCCCATACTGACTTACAGCAAGTAGCTGCTCTGCCCCTGGGGCACTTAGATCAGACATCCAGAGATTTTTGCTCCCTGACAGCTAAGGTTGACATACCCCCAAGGCTTGAAGCAGTTATAGAAGGCAAACCATTGCAACTGTCTGCTTTCCATAAGCATATGAAAGTAAATCTCTGAAGGGGGAATGAAACAGGAGGGAAGGGAGCAGAGCAAAAACCTCAAAAAAAAAAAAAATGACATAACCCAGACATAGCTGGAGGACACAGCATAAACTTATTTGAACAAAATAGGTCCAAGATGGCTAATGCATCCCCTTCCACTAGACCTTGGTCGTCAGTATACACTCATTGTGTATCAGCAAGCTAAATGACACACCCACCAGCACCATGACAGTTCTGTTGTCAACCATCAAAGACCAAAATGTGGGTAGTGGCCTAATTAATTACTGGAAATTCCCATTCCTTCCCCAAAATAGAGGAAATAATCATCCCATTTATTAGCCTATGAAATCACGAAACCCATAAAAATATACCACACCATATTTTTCAGACACACTCTCCTTCTGACATGGCTCGTACTCTGTCTGTGGACTGTGTTTCTCTCTAAATAAATCCACTTCTTACCTATCACTTTGTCTCTCACTGAATTCTCTCTGTGATGAGACATCAAGAACATGAGCTATATTAAATCCTAAAGAGATGGGAATGCCAGATCATTTTACATGCCTCCTGAGAAACCTTTATTCAGGTCAAGAAGCAACAATTATAACCATAAATAGAAAAATGGACTGTTTCAAAATTGAAATAGGAGCACGTCAAGGCTGTATATTGTCACCCTGCTTATTTAACTTATATTCAGAATCCATCAAGCAAAATCCCAGACTGGATGAAGCACAAGCTGGAATTAAGGTTGCCAGGAGAAATATCAATAACCTCAGATATGTAGATGACACCACCCTTATGGAAGAAAGTGAACAGGAACTAAACAGCCTCTTATTGAAGGTGAAGGAAGAGAATGAACAAGCTGACTTAAAACTCAACATTCAAAAAACTAAGATCATGACATCTGGCCCCATCACTTCATGGCAAATAGATGGGGAAAGAATGGAAACTGGGACAGAGTTTATTTTCTTGGTCTCCAAAATCTCTGCAGCCATAAAATTGAAAGTCACTTGCTCCTTGGAAGAAAAGCTATGACCAACCTAGACAGCCTATTAAAAAACAGAGAGAGACATTACTTTGCCAAATATAGGTCCTGCCATGTAAATGTCCCTATATCAAAACTATGGTTTTCCCAGTAGTCATGTATCAATGTGAGAGTTGAACCATAAGAAGGTTGAGTGCCAAAGAATTAATGTTTTTAAACTGTGGTGTTGGAGAAGACTCTTGGGAGTCCCTTGGACAACTAGGAAATCAAACCAGTCAATCCTGAAAAAATAAGTTATGAATATTCATTGGAAGAATTGTTGCTGAAGCTGAGGCTCCAATACTTTGCCCACCTGATGCTAAGAGCTGACTCATTAGAAAAGCTCCTAATGCTGGGAAAGATTGAGGGCAGGAAGAGAAGGGGGCAGCAGAGGATGAGATGGTTGGATGACATCACCGACTCAACGGACATTGGTTTGAGCAAATTCCAGGAGATGCTGAAGGAGTGGGAAGCCTGGTGTGCTGCAGTCCATGGGATTACATAGAGTCAGACACTACTGCATAACTCAAAAATGATGATGAAGTCTTAAAATCAGATGTGTGGTCTCAGCTAGAAGTCCAGGGGTTCAAGTCCCAATCTGAGCTGCACAGTTTCAAAGCCATATGTTTCATGATATTTTTCTTCACATTTTTTAGTTTCCCTTGGATTAATCAAGTGTTTTCATTTTACTTTTTTCTCGTACGGTAATTTGTTGTATGTGTATTTTTATTACATTTGAGATTAAACATGTATCTTTGATTTATTACAGTCCAATACAAATTATTGCTTTACAATTTTCCCAGTAATAGAGGAACACTAGGACTCTTTTACTGTATTTATCTCTATCCCATGCCAGCTGTTAATATTTTCATACATTTTAAATTTTTATATATTTTTACCCAGAAGGTATTACAATTGTTTTGTTCAATCAAATTTTATTTTTAAAATAGTCTTGTTGTGGTATAATTGACATACAAAGAATTGCATATATGGAATGTGTACAATTTATTGAGTTTGAAGATATGTAAATATACATGAAGTCTTCAACACATTCAAAGTAATAATCACACGCAACAACTCCCAAAGTTTCTGGTGTCCTTTGTTTTTCAAAATGTATTTGAGTATTCCTTATATTTCCCCAAATGTTTAATATTTTCTTTGCACTTCACACCATCCTTTAATTCAATGTTTTCCTTTGTGATGCGTTTCTACCTAAAATTTTTCTTTATTCCATCTTTTAGTATAAGTTTATTGGTCACCAATTCTCCATTTTTGTCAGAAAACGTCTTAATTCCACTTTCATATCTGTGCAGTATTTTTGGGAGTAGATAATTTAAGAGTTATTTTTCTCAGAACTTTGAAGCTATCATTATATTCTTATGACTTCTAATAATTTCTGTTGAGCAGCCAGATGGGGTCTTTTTGCTACTTTGAAATTAAAAGATTTGCTTTTCTCTGAAATGTTTTAATCTTTTCATTGAAATATAACATCCATAAAGAAAAGCACATACAACTGGTTGCTTTTAAAACTTTCTCTTTGGCTTTTAGCATTTTTAGCTTTGACGTGCACAAGTGGTGGTGGTTGTTGTTGAATTCTGATCGGGACTTTCAAAGCTTCTTGAATTTATAGGTGCTAGTTCTCATCAGTTTGGAGAACTCTCAGCCTTCATCACTTAAAGTATTTATTTGCCCTATTATCTCTCCTCTTTTCCTCTGTGGTTCTAAGTAAAATTGTGTGTGATCTTTACATATTGTCCATATATCTCTCTTTCTATTTTCTGTTCTTTATATTATTTTTACTCTCTGAAAATTTTCTTTGACTTGTCTTCCAATTAATAAATTCCATTGCCTACTATTTTTTAATGCATTCAGTCTTCAATGCCATCTTGAACTAAGAAATGGGATAGGAGCCTGGGCTAGAAACCTTTGGACAGAGGAAGAATCACAGACTGGTAAGAGGAGTTGTTTGGTAATCAGAGGTGTTTCCTGCCATACAGATAGGTCATTCTAATAACAAGTTATCTCTTGATAATAGCTTTTTTTCTGGGCCAGGACCCCTCTCTCTGTTCTTTAGGGTAGTTAAAGGGAAGTAAAAGTGTTTCTTGAATCCTCTGGGTTTTGACTGCCTTCAACTCAAAATAGTCTGCATGCCTAAGTGGCATGTTTGGGGGAGATTCATGCTGAACCCTTTTAATACTTATTATTTCTATGAGAATGTTTTTCTTAATTGCCCTAGTATCAATCTGAATTATTTTATTTTTACTTATTTATCTCTTATTTATTCTCATTGATGTAAACTCCATAAACTAGGAAACTTATTCACCTTATTCATCATTTTATGCCAAATACCTAGTAGCATCTTGTTTGAAACACAGTAGATACTCATTAAATTGGAGAGAATAAATTTTAAAAAAAGAAGAGAATTAGAAAATTTGTACAATGTATAAATAAAGACTATCTCACTGAAAATTTCCATCCTATTTTACAAATTTAAATGATGTGATCACAAATTAGGGGACAACAAAATGGAATTGTATCAGTTAGCAACTTCCCTATTCAGTGCAATTCTTATAAATGTAATTAAAGATCAATGAAGCAAGTGTTTAAAGGCAGCCAACTTAATTGCCGCAACTGTATGATTTAGATTAATAATAAATGTGCTAATGATAGTATAATATTAAACATTCAGTGGAGTTATCAAAAGTCAATTAAGAGATAATTGTAAATCAGTAAGCCTCAGTAATGAGAAGAACCCACTCTTTTGGAAACCTTGTTGACAAGGAAAAATAAAATCCCAATTTTCTTACTTTTAGTACTTAATTTAATCATATATGGAAAGTACAGAAAAATTTAAAATTCAATTTCACTAGGTTGTAAGAAGATTGCTACCACCTTCTGATATAGATAATCAAGCAAACATTACAACTCCAAGAGATTACAGCCTAAACTGGTGTTTAAAGAACAGTTCTCAAGAGTGACTATTTCCTCATGATTCCTTTCTCAACAAGACCGCTTTCAAGCAGATTCTTCTGTTTCCTGCCTCTTTGTGCTTTATCCCTCACTCATTTCTGGGTTTCTAGTAGAGGATTTGCATTGTTCACAAACTTAAAACAAAGTTGAGAAATGTTACTCTAACTATGAAATAAACCTAAATATGCTGCTCTTTGTTTAATTTCTAAGTCGTATCCCTCTCCTTGTCACTGCATTTGTTATAGCCCACGAGGCTTTTCTGTCCATGGGATTTCCCAGGCAAGAATACTGGAGAGGATTGCTACTTCGTTCTCCAGGGGATCTTCCGGAGAAGGTAATGACACCCCCACTCCACTACTCTTGCCTGGAAAATCCCATGGGTGGAGGAGCCTAGTAGGCTGCAGTCCATGGGGTTGCTAAGAGTCAGACACAATTGAGCGACTTCACTTTCACTTTTCACTTTCAAGCTTTGGAGAAGGAATGGCAATCCACTCCAGTGTTCTTGCCTGGAGAATCCCAGGGATAGGGGAGCCTGGTGGGCTGCCGTCTATGGGGCTGCACAGAGTTGGGCACGACTGAAGAGACTTAGCAGCAGCAGCAGGGGCAGGGGATCTTTCCTACCCAAGGATGGAACCCAGGTCTCCTGCTTGGCAGGTATCTCTCATTTGGCCGATGGATTCTTTACCCCTGAGTCACCTGTGAAGCCCAATGCTGACTATAAATTCTACAATTAAAAAGGCTGATTATTTTAGCAATCCAGCAGAGAGTTTTTCTTTAGCTTATCTTTTTCTCACACTTAAAAAACAAGCAAAAAAAGGCAAACACACACACACACACAAACACAAGCCATCATTTCAATCCAGAAACAGGGTGGTTTGAATTTGGATAATTTAAGACAGTTGAACGTACTAAAATAAAAGGATTAATCTATTAGGATAATCTCTGTGGATAAAATTCAGAATACGCACATTTGAATGTCACTGAAAGTCTGGCACCAGACTGTACACTAGGAAAAGACAAGATATTCTTTTTAGCATTTGAGAGACCTGAACTTGCTTTCCTTCATATTTAAATGAAAATCAAAACAAAATAAGCCTCTGTAATAGAAACTCATTAGCTTGACACTTATTTTCTAACCAACTTCTCTTATGTCACCAGTATCTCCCTATAAATGCTGTCTCTAAGCAGAGCCACCTTTGGCCTGGGGTCACTTCAGTCTCTTCTTTGCAAAATCATCAGTGGCTGAGAAGCCACTATCACTCTCTGCTGTCTGGGGAGTTCCTGCTTCTGATTTCCTGGCTGGTTGCACAGGGCTCATCAATTGCAATCCTCTCTCCAGCATCCCTTCTGTCCACACAGGGTATACTTGTCCTGTCTGCATGCCCATGGGCCTAGCAGGCCACCATGGCCAAACTGGCCCAGAAAAGTTGATTTTCCCTGGGCCTTCCCTGGTGGCTCAGGTAGTAAAGAATCTGCCTTCAGAGCAGGAGACCTGGGTTCCATCCATGAGTTGGGACGATCCCCTGAAAAGTGAGAAGGCTACCTACTCCAATATTCTTGCCAGTGGAGCCTAGTGGGCTATAGGCCATGGAGTCACAGAGTCAAACTCAACTGAGCAGCTAACACTTTCCCTAGATGGTCTCTGAGGAGGAAAAAACCACTGCTCTCACTGGGGCTGTTTGCATTTTTCTCTCAATGTGTTCAGTTTTTCTGGCCTATTATTGAAAACTGACCAAGCTAATTGGAACAAGTTATTCCTCAGAGTTTGAGGACAAGCAGCTGTTTTCTGAATTTGGTGCCTCATGTCTTGGGCAGATTGGGCTATGGAATGAGTAGCCAAAAAGACCTGTGTCTTGAGGGAGGAGGAGTTCACACAAGTCATGTGGGGGAGAGTCAGCTAAAAGGCCCTCTGTGTCCTTTCTAGAGCTATCCCTCTGGGCTACACCTGCCTTCAATTCCTTCTGGGCTCCATTGCCTAGATAAAAGTCCATGAAAACTTGAACATAGGTTACTTCACTCCATTTTAAATTTCCTAACTCATACTGTGGCCAAACCTTATTACATAACTTAATACTTTTTTTTTTTTAATTCCTGTTGTCTGAATCTTTTCCAATCCCAAAGCACACAGCACAGAGGATAGGAACTGATACAGCCTAACCCTGATGCGATGTCTCTAGCTGCACAATTTGTTCAAGAGTTGCTCCTATGCTTTTAGATGTTATCCCTTCCAAGGCAGTCTCCCAACCAGCTGTTAGTGCCCCAAAAGTTGTCTCAAAGGAAAAACACAGAAGTCGTCCTCAGTGGTCTTGATGAGTGGGAGATGATCTAGTTGGAAAGAAAGGGTCAGCACTTGTCAACAAAAAGGACATCTTGGCAACTACATAATTCTTATGCTGTTAAAAGAAGAAAGACAGAAATGCAATAGGAATTAACACAGAATGTAGGAGAAAAACCCCGGAGTCAAAAAGAAGAGTATAGATTTATCAAATCCTACAGCAATAATTCTATCCACACACCTGGTTTCAGGATTTAATGAAATTCAGTTTCTTGATGTCTCATTGCAGAGTGAATTCAAGGAGAGACAAAATGATAGGTAAGAAGTATTTATTTAGAGAGAAACACATTCCACAGAGTATGGGCCACCTCAGAAGGAGAGAGTGGCTGTGAAGTACCGTGTGGTTAGTTTTTATGGGTTGGGTGATTTCCTAGGTTAATGAGTGGAAGGATTATTTCACTTATTTGGGGGGAAGGGGCAAAGAATTCCAGGAATTGGGCCACCATCCGCTCCCTGGTCTTTGATGATTAGCCTCAGAACTGTCATGGGGCTGGTTGGTGTGTCACTTAGCTTGCTGATATATTCACAATGAGTGTATACTGAGGCTCCAGGTCAAGTGGAAGTAACTCACCTGCCTTCTTAGACCTATTTGATTATAATCAGTTTATGCCATGTCCTCAGGCTATGCCATTTTTTAAACACGCCCCCTTTCCTCCTTTATCAGTTTTACTGAATACAAAAAATAAAATGATAAATACATACATTATAACTACAGCAGTAGTTAAAATCAATACAAACAGAATAAATATTCCAAGTTAAAAGCTAACGTTGTCAGACTAGATTAACAAATAAAAAATACAAAAGCATAATAAACTTTTTAAAAGTATGTTGTGCTTAAAAAAAAATAAAACTAAAAAAAAAAGAAAGAAAGAGAGAGAGAGAGAGATGTGCCTGGGTCCAGCCCTGGTGGATCCAGGGTGATTCGAAGGGGAGATGGAGTAGGCGAGGAAAAATTTTTTTATTTATTTAATTAGAAATATAAGATTAGATTAGGAAGAAATAGTGTAGTAGGAAAATTAAGTGGAGAAAAGAGGCTGAATAACTTGGTTTACGTGGAAAGCCAATAAAGTTCCAGACAAGGAGCTTGTACCATCTATGTTAGGCCACCGGCGTCCTCTTGAATAGTGGGGGGGTGCCCCACCTTGGGCTCCCTCTCTCGTGGATCTTAGAAGCCGGGCAAATAAATAGACATGGCGAGCCTCCACGCCCCAGGTGGGAATTCAGCCAGGAACTGAGTAAAGAGAAGACACGGGGGAAACCAGTCCAGTGACTGGCCCGGCCCCTATTGTCTAGAAAGGCCTTTTATACCTTTTTGATTGTACATAGAGATCAATGGGTAATACAAAAGTATACAGCATCAGCAGCCCTGACTCATCAAAACCAGGCTTTCTCTCTGCATACCTAATTGTATACACAAGCCTTAGGTGATTTACATCATCTGGCCAGAGGGCCAATTAACATTTTACAGTCCTTTGCTGATAAGAGTTTGTCAACCAGAAGACTTATCTGTGTTGTTCTTCCCAAAGTCTGGTGCCACTCTCAGAAAGCACTAAATAAAGTTACATTCTTACACAGCAAGGACACAAGAGGAGTGCAGTGATATATAACAAACAAAAGTAATTAACTCAAAAGTCTAGTGTTGCTAACATCAAAACAACTACATTCCTATTTCTATATCCCTATTACATTGATTAATATCCTTCAGGTGTCTAAAAGATAAAGAATATGGAGGCCTGGCAGCAGTCATTGAGTCAACAGTGAAATCCGTCACCAATATGATTTTTAGCTCTTTAGAAAAGGCTTTGTATCTTAAGATGCTTTAAGCTTTGTGCCTCTTGTGGTTGGGGGGCTGTAAACAATCGACCAATTGTAAAAGTCTCTAACTGTCAGGCAAGTTAGAGAGCCATCAGAGGGGTTTGAGCTGAGACACTCCTTTTGCAGGAGACTGTTAAATAAAGCCCTGAGTTAACTCTTTCCAGAGAGTGTCAGAAGAGTGGAAAGCACAGAACAATAAAATCAGGCTGACTCTGGTTTTTTGGGGTACATGCTCAGGAAAACTCAGGGGGAACTCCTGAAGCTAGATCACGCCTTTGCCTTTTGTCTGGCTTCCTTCCTCATGACCATTGCCACGGGTGGGATTCCTCATGCTGGCTACCGGCAGAGATGTATCTTAAACATACAGATATAACCAAAACAAATAAGGTACAGGTATATTACTATCAGAGAAAACAGAGTAATGAAAAAAAAATTGCTAGAGAAGAATAGTGATATTACATAATGATCAAAGTTGATCAAACAGAAATATCATAATTCTATGTCTATGCACACAATCACATACATTCAATACATATAAAACAAATATTGACAATTATAAGAAATAGAGAAATTTGTGATCTTGATGGAAGTGTTAAAAACTTTTATAACTAATAGAATAAGCAGACAAAAAGAAGCAAGAAGAGTATGCAAAAAGCCATAAAAAGTAATTATGTATATGTAAGTTACATATGAAGGAACTGAATCCAACAAAAACAAAAATTAAAAATATTATTTTTTAGTACCTACTTCAAGATATCTAAGATCAAGCTAGACATAAAATATTTTTGGCTTACAGTAAAATTTTATCCAAGGGCATAGACATAAACTCAAAAACTACTTTCTAATCTCTCTTATTACAGGAATATTTCCATTTGTATTTGAACAGTTATCTTTAAAAGATGAATCCTTGCCCCACAAGTCTATCTTGTGAGATAACAAGCACTGTATTCTTTTCTGGCTCTATTACAGCAGTTTTAGTTAAGTGTGACAATAGCTCCAATAGAGAGCTCCGCTCATATGTCATCAGTGGTTTACTGTGAAGTTTAATAAAATTTAAATTACAAACAAAATCAAAGTTTATGTATCATTGGATAAAAGTCCTGAGCTTTGGAGTCTAACAGATCTGGATTTAATTGAAATTTTGATATTTTATGACTGTGACATTGGGCAAATTGGCCAACCTAACAAAATGGAAATAATAAACTTAATAAATTATAAAACTTAATAAATTAGCATATGTATAAATAAATTTAACAAGCTAATAAACTTAATAAATAAAATTATTAATTTACAATAATTATTATATTTATATATTAAATATATAATGATATAGTATAAATAATTAATATTTAATATGATATAACTATATTGTATAAATAATATGATTATATTGTTATTATATATTATGTATTATGAATGCATATGTATATTAATGCTAATGTATATAAATAAAATATATATATAATATATATAAAATTTTAAATATATTATTTACTATATAATATGTATTATATAATATATTACATTATGTATAATATTAGATAATAATATATAATATGATATATAATATAACATACTATATATTAATATATTCTGCTTAACTTTATAATAATTAATTTAAGTTAATATTATAACATTATATATAATATATATAATACATGTATATTAGTCCTCCAGGGTTGGAAAGATACCTTGGAGAAGGAAATGGAAACCCACTCCAGTATTCTTGTCTGGAAAAGCCCATGGATGTATATATATACATTAAATTAATATACTTGATATATTTTTGTAATTTTGAAACATAACTTTATATTATATTTTTATATATTTATATCTTTTATATATTTTCATTATATATTTATAAATATATATTTATATAAGTTTATAATACAATCAATATGATTTAATATAATAAAATTAACATAATTTTAATATTTATAATAAAAATATATAATGATATATATTATATATAATATATATTATTAACGTAGAAATATTGAATATGTTATATATAGTATGATATATATTATTATATGTAATTTAATATTATATAAGATGTTTATAATAAATTATATACTATTATATTTATTTATTGTATTTATTACATTTTAAATATCATATAAATTATCTAAATGCATATAATACAATAATAGTAGTGATGATATATAATAACATATATTATTATTATTAATATATTTAATAATACTTATCTAATAATCTTATTTAATAATACTTAGATAATATAAAAATATATCATATATATTTCATACTATATATGTATAATATATCAAATTAATATATTATATAATGTAATTAATATATTTTATTACATATAATAATACTTTATAAGAAGAATAAACATAATATTTGATGTATATAATATATATATTATATATAATCTATAAAAACATTTTCACGAATATTATAAAGTATAATATATTTAAAATAATTATAAATAATAATTATATGTAATTATGCTTATTTGCATCGTTAATTATAAATATTTTTATGTATTAATGTAAACAAATTTATTTCAATGCATCCATATACATTCCTTTATTAATTTATATAAATATTACTGTATATGAATATATAATTCTATTTATATAAATTGCAATTTATATATTTAAATAAACATTAAATAAACAAATAATAAATATTTAAATAAATGTGTCATATGTAAATATTATGTGTTTGTATTCATATGAATATCTGTAAATTGATATAAATATTTATCTATATTTATAAAAAAACTATCTTTATATATACATTCATATATATAAATGTATTTACTATATATATGTCATATATAACATGATATATCTGAATATATCATATTATATAATGTATAATGAATATTGTAATATTATCTTTATTATATTATATCTAATCTATAAAATTATCCAATATAATTTTATTTATGTATATTTATATGTAATAAATATCATAAATATTATCATCTGTTTATTATTAATATAATATTATTATAGTTATATTATTATTAATGACTATTATCATTAGTATCATATGATTATTATATACTAATTTCTAATAAATATAATTTAATATATTTATAAAATTATTAATTATATGCTGTATATATTACATTATATAATATTATTAATTATATAAAATATATAATTATTGAATATATTTAATATATTATATAATGTAACATATTAATTAAAGTTATTAATTATGTAATCTATAATATTATTTTTAATAATTATAAGATAAAATATAGAAATAAAACTTAATAAATTAATAAACAATAGGTAATAAAGTTAATTTAAATTAGATCCTAGCATATTGATGCATTTTTTAAATCTAGGCAAAATTTGGCCATTATTCTTTTCATCAGCTCAGAATATCACTAAATTCATCATTTCATAGTCCTGTATTGATATATTAGCCCTCAGGTAGGGCCTCAGGGGTAGGGATGTAGCAAAGAGGGGAAAGAATGGACCAAAGATGTTTGACTTTATTTTTAAAAATAAAGCAAAGAAAATGATTCTTGTGCAATTGAGAAATGAAGTGGTAAAAAATTATAATCATGCTTAATTCAAGCATCTCTAATTACAAATGCAGGATTCTTTATACAGTCATAGGATATGCCTAAATGTAATTCATATTCACTCTCCAGATTGAACATGGAATATGAACTTTAATCTTTCTGATATGTGCCATGTCCTACTTGGCCAGGTTTTTCATGGAATAGTGTATTTAATGGAGACTGTCAACACGTGACTTTCAGGCCCTCTTTTATCCATGCTGTCATGATTGACCAATCTTTATCCTAATTAACAGGTGGTGTTTTTAATCTTCTGATGCACCAATAACTTCAATCAGATTAAGTCATTATGAATATTGGAGCCACGGTGGACCATCAATGTATATAAATGTTCAGGAGTACTTCAGTTTATTACACTTTGTTTTACTGACATGCATAGATGTTGCACTTTTTACAAAACAAGATTTTGGGGCAATGCTGGTGCCCTTTTCCTAATGGTTTTTCCTCGTTTATGTCTCTGGGTCACATCTTGGTAATTCTTATGTTTCAAACTTGTTCATTATTATCACCATTGTTATGGTGATTCTGTCATTAGTGACCTTTGATGTTACTATTGTAGTTGTTTTGGGGTGCCACTTAACTTGCTCGTGTAAAATCACAAAATTAACTGATAAATGTTATGTGTATTCTCATTGCTCCACTGATTGCTGTTCTCCATCTCTCTCTCCTCAAGTTGCTGGTTCCCTGAGACACAATGATATTGAAATTAGGACAATTAATAACCCTACCGTGGCCTCTAAGTGTCCAAATGGAAGGAACAGTTGCATTTATCTCACTAAATCAAAACCTAGAGACGATTAAGCTTACTGAGAAAGGCATGGTGAAAGTTGAGATAACCCAAAAGCTAGGCTTCTTGAACTGGTTTGCCAAGCTTTGACTGTAAAACAGAAGTTCTTGAAGGAAATTTAAAGTGTTATTGTAGTGAACACAATATAGTGAAAGTGAAAGAGGAGAGTGGAAAACCTGGCTTAAAACTCAACATTAAAAAGACTAAGATCATGGCATCTGTTCCTATCACTTCATGGCAAATAAATGGAGAAACAGTGAAAACAGTGGCAGATTTATTTTCTTGGGCTCCAAAATCACTGCAGATGGGTGACTGCAGCCAGGAAATTAAAAAATGCATGCTCCTTGGAAGAAAAGCTATGACCAACCTAGACAGAATATTAAAAAGCAGAGACGTTACTTTGCCAACAAAGGTCCGTCTAATCAGAGCTATGGTTTTGCCAGTAGTCATGCATGGATGTGAGAGTTGGACTATAAAGAAAGCTGAGTGCTGAAGAATTGATGCTTTTGAACTGTGGTGTTAGAGAAGACTCTTGAGGGTCCCTTGAACTCCAAGGAGATCCAACCAGATCATCCTAAAGGAAATCAGTCCTGAATGTTCATTGGAAGGACTGATGCTGAAGCTGAAACTCCAATTCTTTGGCCACCTGACATGAAGAACTGACTCGTTTGAAAAGATCCTGATGCTGAGAAAGACTGAAGGCAGGAGGAGAAGGGGACGGCAGCGCATGAGATGGCTGGATGGCATCACCGACTCAATGGATGTGAGTTTGAGCAAGCTCCAGGAGTTGGTTATGGACAGGGAAGCCTGGCGTGCTGCAGTCCATGGGGTCACAGAGTCGGACATGACTGAGTGACTGAACTGAATGGAATAGTGAATGCAGGGATCATAAGAAAGTGAAACAGACTTATTGCAGATATGGAGAAATTTTGAGTGATCTGGATAGATGATGAAACCAGCCACAACATTCCCTTAAACCAAAGTTTACTCTAGAGGAAGGGTCTAACTCTCTTCAACTCTAAAAAGGCTGAGAGAGGTGAGGAAGCTACAGAAGGAAAGTTTGAAACTAGTAGTTACTGGTATGGGGAGGCAGGTGTGAGGGGGATCAGTATGGAGAACATGTATACGCCCATGGCGGATTCATGTTGATGTATGGCAAAACCAATACAATACTGTAAAGTAATTGGCAGTTTCCCTGGTACCAATTAAAATAAATAAATTTATATTAAAAAAGAAATGAAAAATAGTGATATAGCTTTGTTTTAGATAAGATCAAATATTCACACATTTTGAATAAATTTGTTGAAATGAGCTTCAAACTCAAAAAAAAAAAATTAAGGGAAAAACAAAATCTCTGTGACATAAAAGTGCAAGGTGAAAGAGCAAGGTCTAATATAGAAGCTATAGCAAGGTATCCAGAAGATCTAACTAAGAAAAAAACATAAGGTGGATACACTAAACAGATTTAAGAATTATCTCAACTTTTGCCTATCTATTAAATAGGCTAAATCCATTTTGCCTAGGCTCTATAAATTGAACAACAAAGCCTGGATGACAGCAAATCTGTTTATAAGATGGTTTGCTAATTGCTCTAAGTCTACTACGGAGACCTATTGCTCAGAAAAAGAGTCCTTTCAAAATATTACTGCTCATTGACAGTGCACCTGGTCATCAAATAGCTCTGATGGAGATGCATAATGAAATTATGTTGTTTTCATGCCTGTTAATACAGCATCCATTCTGCAGTCCATGGATCAAGTAATTTTGACTTTAAAAAGTCTTATAATTTAAGAAGCACATTTTGTAAAGTTATAGCCATCATAGATGGTGATTCCTCTGATGAATCTGGGCAAAGTAAATTGAAAACCCTCTGGAAAAGATTCACCATTCTAGATGCTATTAAGGAAATTTCTTATTCATTAAAAAAATGTCAAAATATCTACATTAAAAGGAGTTTGGAAGAACTGACAACTCTGAAAACTGAAGAGTTCAAGGTTTGACTGTAACGTTCAAGGTTTGACTGTAACGTTCAAGGCAGAAATGGTAGAACTATTGAGGCTTGATGTGGAGCCTAAAGATGTGACTGCATTTTGACAAGCTCATGATAAAGCTTGAACAAACGAGGAGGTACTTTATATTGATAAGCAAAGAAAGTGCTCCTTGAGATGAAAACTACTTATAGGGAAGATTGTTGTTGACAACAAAGATTTTAGAATATTGCATACACTGAGTTTATAAAGCAGTGACAAGGTTTGAGAGGATCGATTCCAGTTTTACAAGAAGTTCTATGTGGGTAAACTGCTATTGAATTGCATTACACACTACATAGAAATCATTCATAAAATGGAGAGTCAATCCATAACAGCAAACTTAATTTAATTATTTTCGGATTTTAAGAAATTGCCACAGCCATCCTAGCCTTCAGTAACCACCATGCTGAGTCAGTAGCCATCAACATCAATGCAAAAATCTGCCATCAAAAAGATTTCAACTCACTGAAGGCTCAGAAATGGTTAGCATTTTTAGCAATTAAGTATTTTTTAAATTAATGTATGTACATTATTTTAGACATAATGCTATGCACACTTAATATACTATAGTATAATGTAAAAAAACACTGATATTCACTGGAAAACCAAAATATTTTCTTGACTTGCTTTATTCCACTATTCAATTTATTGCAGTGGTCTGGAATTGAACCAACAATATCTCTGAGTTATGCCTAAATATATCTAATTTAATCAATAGTATGTTAAATTACTTGTCTAAATCTCAGGAAGTAACATTTTGACCTTTATTTCCAAGTTCTTTTGAGTATAACGCCTCATGTCTTCATGCACACATTCCTGAAATCCCAATTTGGCTGGTAGAAATGTATCCTCAATCAAAACACTCAGAATTAAACACATAGACACACACCAAAATGCACTTCCTGGTTCAACATTTATTCCACATGTAAGAAAGTTAAAGAACAGCTTATTTTGTTCACCATAGAATATGAATAATGTGAAATATGCATAGATTTCTCCTAAAGCATTCTTATTATATTTCCATGTGTATATTACCTTCTGGAAGAACACAAAAGATATGGACTGAATAATTCAATCAAGGCCTCTAGTTAACATTCAGTAACATCATTTGGTTACATGTCTCTACCACTAGACTGTGAGCCAATTGAGGTTAGTGGCTAAATCTTATGTAAATTTTGTACCTTCAGCTTAAAACAGTCATGAATGAATAAATTAATGCTGGTAAGACATTTTAAATGGAACATTTCTATGAAGCAGACTATGTTATTATATTGCCTATTCTATCCTTTTTTTAACCTTTAAGGAATGTGTAATGTGTACTATAACACTATCAAAAGGAAAAATTATCAACATCTCACATCTCTTTTCCCTTTTCTCAATCACACCCTGCTTTTGCACAACTGAAGAAGCAGTTAAAACACAGGCCATTAAAAACTTAATGGTGTTAGAGGAGGGTGTGAGTCTGAAAATTTATTCACCAGCTATTTTCATTTTCTATCATGAGGCAAGTGGACACTTACTTTCTAATTCTTCTGCAAGCTTGAGAGAAAAAGAGAGAATTACTAGCAATACTGCGATATTTGGCTTCTAATAATAAGTTCCAAATAGGAAAAGGAGTACGTCAAGGCTGTATATTGTCACCCTGCTTATTTAATTTATATGCAGAGTACATCATGAGAAACTCTGGGCTGGAAGAAGCACAGGCTGGAATCAAGATTGCTGGGAGAAATATCAATAACCTCAGATAAGCAGATGACACCACCCTTATGGCAGAAAGTGAAGAGGAACTAAAAAGCCTCTGACAAAAGTGAAAGAGGAGAGTGAAAAAGTTGGCTTAAAGCTCAACATTCAGAAAACGAAGATCACGGCCTCTGGTCCCATCACTTCATGGGAAATAGATGGGGAAACAGTGGAAACAGTGTCCAACTTTATTTTTGGGGGCTCCAAAATCACTTCAGATGGTGATTGCAACCATGAAATTAAAAGACCCTTACTCCTTGGAAAGAAAGTTATGACCAACCTAGATAGCATATTGAAAAGCAGAGATATTACTTTGCCAACAAAGGTCCGTCTAGTCAAGGCTATGATTTTTCCAGTGGTCATGTATGGATGTGAGAGTTGGACTGTGAAGAAAGCTGAGCACTGAAGAATTGGTGCTTTTGAACTGTGGTGTTGGAGAGGCCTCTTGAGAGTCCCTTGGCCTTCAAGGAGATCCAACCAGTTGATCCTAAAGGAGATCAGTCCTGGGTGTTCATTGGAAGGAATGATGCTGAAGCTGAAACTCCAGTACTTTGGCCACCACATGCAAAGAGTTGACTCATTGGAAAAGACTCTGATGCTGGGAGGGATTGGGGGCAGAAGGAGAAGGGGACAACAGAGGATGAGATGGCTGGATGGCATCACCGACTCGATGGACATGAGTCTGAGTGAACTCCGGGAGTTGGTGATGGACAGGGAGGCCTGGCGTGCTACGATTCATGGGGTCGCAAAGAGTCGGACACGACTGAGTGACTGAACTGAACTGAACTGAATAATAAGTTAGAAATCAGATCACTTTTCCTTGCCGAATAGCAACAACATTTTGTAATCAACTTTTCAGGATCTTCAATGAGAAGATAATTTTCAACATAGGAAACAGAGGCTATGTGCCGATAATATACACCATGGCATTCAATATTCCCTATATCATGACTGATAAAACAGGAGCAGTGCTGCGACTTCATTCATGTTAAATAAATATACTTGTAAAATGCAGATGAGGACTATAATAGCTACCTCATAAGATATTTCTAAGTTCCAATGAAATTTTAATGCCAAAGATGCTTTGAACATCAAGTATCAAAGCAATAGTAATTATCAGCAGTATCATGATTGTTAGTACTTTAATTATGCATAAATGAACTAACCTATCATTTACATGTTATAGTTACACTGTGAAGGTATGATGAAAACAAAGTGCCCTGATAACTTCTGAATATAATTAATATGTTATTCATTTGTTAGAAATAAACAAATATCATTTGGAAGAAGATGATTTTTTTCTATTCATTCACATGCTAGTATGAATTAATTAATATTATTTTAATCTAAGTAACTTTTAAAAATAACCTATTGAAGTCTTGGAAGAATGGAGGAGAGGCACAGTCTGTTAATATTACACAGGAGAATCCAGTGTAAATACAGAGCAGGGAGAGCAATGGCAACAGCAAGCAATGTATTAAAAAAAAAAAAAAAACGAAGTTAACAGAACTTGTGCGTGCATGCTCAGTCACTTCAGTCATGTCCGACTCTTTGTCCGACTCTTTGTGACCTCATGGAATTTAGTCTGCCAGGCTCATCTGCCTAGACCTTAGACTGCAGGCTCCTCTGTCCAGGGGATTATCCTGGCAAGAATACTGGGTGAGCTGTCATTTCCATCCTTCATGGAATCTTCTTGATCCAGGGATCAAGCCTGCATCTCGTGCATTGCAGCCACATTCTTCATTGTTGAGACACTGGGGAAGCCTTAATAGAAATTGATCAGCCTTTTAAAAGTTTGACTGACCATCTGTCAAAGAAAGAGACAACTAACTTAGGGAGAAAAAGCTACTTTGACGCTACTTTGACAAGGAAGAAGTTATTTACATTTAATTTGCCCAAGTAAGAATAGCCAAAGCTATGACCTCAAGACTCCACTATCACCCCAAACTTTGATGCAGTGGATAGATAATCAAAATGATTTTCTGATGATACTATATAAATGAAGGTTAGAGAAAGATATGGAAAAAAATACTGCCAACAAACAAAAATAATGTGTTGTTTTAGCTAACAATAGAGCTTTACGTGCCAACTATGAAAAGAGGAAGTCACAGAACAGATTGCAAATAAATTTCTCAACAGAATGAGGTGTTGGGATCACTTTCTGCCTTGCTCTCCAAATGACACCTTAAGTGTGATATGAGATTTTGGCACCACACTTAAAGAAAGACACCAACAAATAAAAATTAATTCATAACAGAGTGTTTGTTATAGTGAACTAAAAACCGTGCTATACAAGAAACAGTTTATATGTAAGGGGGCCTTATGCATGTGGGCATGTGTGCGTGCTAAGTCACTCAGTCATGTCTGACTCTTTGTGACCCTTTGAACTGTAGCCCGCCAGGTTCCTCTGTTCACAGGATTCTCCAGGCAAGAATACTGGAGTGGTTTGCCATGCCCTTCTCCAGGGGGTCTTCCCCATCCAGGGATCGAACACATGTCTCCTGTATCCTGCATTGCAGGCAGATTCTTTACCTGCTGAACCATCAGGGCAACCCAAGGGAACCTTATATATTACAGGAATTTAGTCATGGGTAAAAAAAGATACAAGTATGGCTGTGAACACAAGGGGTATTCAATGAGGCAGATATGGGGGCCTTCACCCTAATCCAGTGTCCTGTTCAGATAGCAGGGGCATTGATCTTGGAAACACAGGCACCTGTACACACCCCAAGTTTTGGATCAGTGGCACAGACGATCTGCCAAAGAAAAGAGACAAACCTAAGAGCAGTTTAAGTGCAAACAAATCATTTCAGGTCAATGAAGAAAATAGCTCTCTCAGACAAGTCTTCTGGAGTCCATCAGACAAACTCTCCCCGGCAAAACCATCATGATTAGAGCAAACACATACTCTCTCTTTGGACGTGCATTTCTGCCTTGCTTCTGTCTTAAATAAACACTGTTTCTCTATGTACTCCCCCCCCAAAAAAAAAATTTAAAAAGCAAGAACCTTTAAGTGTCTAGGAATTGTCCTAAATGTGTGCAGAAAATGGAGAAAGGTTTGCTGGAGATAATCTACAAAGTCTCACTACAAACAGCGAATGTGTGGCATTTCCAGTACTATCCATTCCCTCCATACTGCTTTGCCAAGTGTGACAGAAGTTCCCCTCTGGTCAGGCATGCCAAGAACGGCTCATCCTCTCCCCCAACCCCTGTGCTAGGGTTACAGTTTCTTGTTGGACTAAACAGACTGTCAGTGCTGCTCACGCCCCTCACCCCTCACTTCAGCTCCCTGTTGCAGAAGTTCTGGTCCAGGCAGTGTGGCCCAGGGTTCTGGAGCTCGTTTTAGCCCACTGGGCTCCCTGCCTATGAAAAGTAAGATCTGCCTGAAGAGAGGCAGGCCAGTAATACTGGGCCCACAGTGTGTGTTCGCTTTCTATCCGCCTCTGTTTCCTTAAAAGACACAGGTTACATAAAGTGATCATTATAACTGAGCGTTGTTTGTTTCGGAACGTATCTATCAATGGCATGAGTATACAAATAATAAATCCAAAAAAAGGAAAAAAGATAGAGCTGTATAGAAGTAAAGTCCTATAAGAAGCAATCTTAACAGAGCTAGAGTGGCTGACTAAATAGACTTTAAAAGAAAAAAAATGTGCTTCGAGAGGGAAAACAGGGAAGGAGGTGGGAAGGGGGTTCAGGATCGAGGGAGACACGTATACATAGGGCTGATTCATGTTGATATATGGTGAAAACATCACAATATTGTAAAGGAATAACCCACCAACTTAAATTAATTAATTATTAATTAATGATTTATTTTAATAATTTAATAAATTAATAATTCAATACAGTGTTGATAGATTTATTAATAATTAATTGTTTTAAAAAAGAGGTAAAGTAGGACATTCTAGTATGAAGAAGAGTGAATCCATCAGAAAAATGTGATTATAAATGTGCATGCATCTAACAGTAGAGCTTCCAATTATGTGAAGTAAACCAGATAGAATTGAAAGGAAACAAACAAATCAACAATAAGAATCAGAGACCTTAATACCCTCCAACTTTCAATAATAGATAGAACAGCTAGGTGAGGATGAATAGGAAAATGAAGACTTGAAAATCCCTCTAAACCAACCAGACTTAAAAGACATTTACAGAATTGTCCACCCAAAATAGAAAAATATGTATTCTCCTCAAGCAAATATGTAACATTCTCAAGAATAAGCCAACTATTAGTGCAAGGCCATAAAGCAAACCTTAATAAATTTAAAATGCTTAAAATCATACAAAGTATGCTTGCTCACCACAATAGGATGGAATTAGAAATCTATAACAGAAGGAAATCTTGATAATTAAGAAATATATGGACACAAAAGAATAAACTTTTACATAACCAATAGTCCAAGAACTCACAAGGGAAATTAGAAAATGCTTTGAGATAAATAATAAATATTAGCAGTACTTAAAAGAAAATGTATAGTCATAGATGCTATAAGAATAATTTTTAAAATCTCAGATCAATATCTTGACTATACTACCTAAAGATGCTGGAAACAAACTAAATTGAAACTAGATAAAAGAAAATTAACATTAGACTTCAGAGTGGAAGTAAATGAAGTAAAGGAAAAAACCAATACAGTATTGTAAAGTAAAAAAATAAAATTTAAATTAAAAAAATAGAGAAAATTAATGAAACAAAGTTGTTTTTTTTTAATTTTAAGAGACTAATAATATTGACAAATACCATGTAACATCAGACTTAATTGTGAAAGACAGAATGCTTTTACCCTCATATCTGGAACAAGATAACAATGTCTGCTCTTGCTATTTCTAGTCAATATTACACTGGAAGTTCTAGCCTGAGAAAGTATACAAGAAACAGAATTAAATGGCATTCAGCCTGGAAAACAAGAAGTAAAGTTATCTGTATTTGCAAATGAATTGATCTTGTATATAGAAAACTGAAAAGACTCCATGGGGGCAGTGTGACTTATATAACTTATAAACAAGTTCAACAAGTTTACTGAATGTGAGATGATTTTAGAAAAATTAAATATATGTCTACTCACTCACAATGAAGAATCTAACAATGAAATTAAGAAAGCGTTTCTACTGATAATGAGTCAAAAAGAATAAAATATTTAGGAATAACAAAGTATAAGACTTGTACACTGAAAACTTGAAAATATCATTAAAAGAAATTATAGACTAAATAAATGAATGTAATCACATTCCATGAACATGGCTCACAATAATATTTAAATTGTTAAAAACAACAATATTCCCCAAATTGACATATAACTTCAACACACTGTCTATCAAAATCCTAGGTGGCTTCAGTTTTGGCAAAAATTAGCAAGCAGATCCTAATATTCATATTGAAATTGTAATAAATAAAGCAGCCAAAGTTATCTTAAAATTGTTAACAGAATTGAACCCAGAATATGTTTTTAACTTACTATAAAGCTACATAATTGAAGACAGTGTAATACCAGCATATGGATAGACATATAGAATAATGGAGTAGAATTTAGAATCAAGATATAAATTCACATATTTTGGTCAATTCCTTTTTGACATGGTTTCTGAGACACTTAAATGGGAAAATTATCATTTTTTCAATAAACTTTTCTGAGAAAACTGTGTTGGATGAAGTCGGATCCCTTCCTTATGCCTGTTAATGAAAGTTCAATTAAAAATCAAATTAAGAAGAAAAAGGTAGCTTCCCAGGTGGTGCTAGTAGTAAATAACCTGTCTTCCCATGCCAGGAGGCATAAGCGATGCACCTTTGATCCTTGGGTTTGGAAGATCCCCTGGAGGAGGAAATGGCAACCCATTACAGTATTCTTGCCTGGAGAATCCCATGGACAGAGGAGCCTGGTGAGCTACAATCCATAGGGTCACAAAGAGTCGGACACGACTCTTCATGTGGTGATTTAGTATGCATAAGAAGAAAAACAGGAACTTAACTCAAGCAAAACTAAGGGTTACTACCAGGAGACGGACTCGGAAAGCTCTGAAAAGTATTCTGCATGTTAGAAGTTGAAGGCACACTTCTATACATTTTGTAGTCAAAGGATCATACATCAAAATGACATACTAATATTTTACATAAAATTCACCAAGGATGCATAGTCCAGGTAAGTACACACAAAACAAAGAGTAGCAAGTCACCATGACTCTCTACAGAGTTGGAAAAAATCACTGCAGTATTCTTTTAAGATGTTATATTGCTAAAGTCAGAAGAAATAGATCATTAGGTGGAGTAGGCACTCCCATCTTTGAAGATATATGGTTAATGTCTAATGCAGAAGCAGAACTGTGTATTAAGGAGGGAGAGAAGAAACTTAGACACACAGAGAGAATTTTATGTTTATGTTTTCTTGTCCTTCCTGAAAAGATAAATTTTATTTCTTCATCTCATACACAAAACTTAATTCAAAAAGGATCATTGATCTAAATCTAGGGAATTAAAAATTAAAAACTCAGAAAAAAATACAAGTAGATCGTCATGACCTTAGATTAGGCACAGTCTTCAGAAAATCTAGGCCAAAACACTAATGAAAAAATTTAAAAATAGATAAATAGGACTTTATAAAAATGAACTTTTTGTTTTGAAATTGATACTACGAGAAATGTTAAAATCAACACACAGATTAGAAAAAAATTTTTTTCATGGCATTATCTGATAAGAAGCTTGTACTATGTAAGCAACTCTTACACAGATAAAGATGCTCAGCAACATTAGTCACTAGGTAAAAGCAATTTCAAAACACAGGATAATAATTCATATCCACTAGGATCATTAAAATAAACAAGACAGACGATAACATGTTGGCAAAGATAAAGGAGAAATTGGAATCCTTATACACTGCTGGTGAAACACAAAATAATAGATCAACCTTGAAAAACAATTTAACCATTTCTCAAAATGGTAAACACAGAGTTACAGTGTGTATATGTGTACGCTCAGTTTTGTGTCCAATTCTTTGCAAACCCATCAACTATAGTCCACTAGGCTCCCCTGTCCATGGAATTTTCCAGGTAAGAATACTGGAGTAGGTTGCCATTTCCTTCTCCACGGGATCTTCCTGACTCTAGGATTGAACCCGAGTCTCCTGCGTCTCCTGAATTGGCAGGTGGATTCTTTTCCACTGAGCCACCTGGAAAGCCTTCTGAACCAGCAATCCCACTCCTACATAAATATCTAACATCAATGTAAATAAATGCGCACACAAAAATACCTACATGGGTGTGTGTAGCAGCATTAGTCGTAATAGTCAAAATGTCCCACAAGAATACTGGAGTGGGTTGCCATTCCCTTCTCCAAATCCAAGTGTCCATCAACTGATAAATGAATAAAATGTAAGATAATCATAACATGATTATGATGAATAATAGGACATTATTCAACAATAAAAATGAAGTACTGGTACCTGGTACAGCATGACTGTACCTTGAAAACATTATGATAAGTGAAAGAAGTTAGTTTCAATGGATCACATGTTATATGAATCCATTTAGAAAAAAATGTCCCAAATGCAAATCTATATACAGAACGCATTGCTTGTCTTGAACCTGGAGGGGAGAGACTGCTAATGGATACAAGACTTCTTTTTGGGGTGACAAAAATTTTTCCAAAAGTTGAATGTTAGAAGTCACACAACTCTAAATGTTCTAAAAAAATTCCATTGTACAGTTTAGGTGAATTGAATGACATGTTCATTGTACCTCATTAAAATTGGCTTTTTCAAAAAAATCACAATGTTTTGATCACAATATATCAAATTAATTTTAAAATAATTACATGTCTTGAGGCTATATTTATTGACCTAGGATCATCAGAATAAAATATTCCTTACTTCACATCTGTTCTGAGGGTATTATAAACAATTATTCCTCTTAAAAAGGTTATATTTCTTTATTCTTCAATGTTTTAAGGTAATTTCTAAATTAAAAATTGCTAAAATATGTTAGGATGTCTTAGTTCAACTCAGAAATTAGAAAGCAAAAGCAAGTAAATGTGTGTATTTTCTGAATGCATTTCTATCATTAGATATCTAATTGTAATATTGCTTTAACTCATAAAGTTTAGCTACACAAGGATAGTCTACGAAGAGTGATTACTTAAATTCAGTTCAGTTTAGTTCAGTTTCTAAGTCTTGTCTGACTCTTTGCGATCTCATGGACTACAGCATGCCAGGCCTCCTTGTCCATCATCAACTCCCAGAATTTACTCAAACTCATGTCCATAGACTTGGTGATGCCATCCAACCATCTCATCCTCTGTCATCCCCTTCTCCTCCTGTCTTCAATCTTTCCCAGCATCAGGGTTTTTTCCAATGAGTCAGCTCTTTGCATCAGATGGCCAAAGTATTGGTGTTTCAGCTTCAACATCAGTCCTTTCAATGAACATATAGTACTGATTTCCTTATCATGGACTGGTTGGATCTCCTTGAAGTCCAAGGGACTCTCAAGAGTCTTCTCCAACACTGCAGTTCAAAAGCGTCAATTCTTCAGTGCTCAGCTTTCTTTATAGTCCAACTCTCACATCCATACATGACTATTGGAAAAGCCATAGCTTTGACTAGATGGACATTTGTTGGCAAAGTAATGTCTTTGCTTTTTAATATACTGTCTATGTTTGTCATAACTTTTCTTCCAAGGAGTAAGCATCTTTTTATTTCATGGCTGCAGTCATCATCTGCAGTGATTTTGGAGCCCCCCAAAATAAAGTCTGCCGCTGTTTCCACTGTTTCTCCATCTATTTGCCATGAAGTGATCGGACCTTAAATTAAATTAAGTTTCCCATCCAAATGTTCCATTGGATGGGAATTGTTAAACTGTTAACAATTCCTTAAGTTGTTCCATCCAAATCACTTTACGTGTACTAAGTTGTTCAAAAGTTGTAGAACTGGGGAGGATATTTATTATAGAAAATGATTTTCTCTACTCTGAAAAATGAAGTGCTTGGCACGGTTCTGAATGCTGTGCATATTTTGTCCAATGGTCAAAACTGATCTAACCTCTGTGGACGGAGGAGCCTGGTAGGCTACAGTCCATGGGGTCGCAAAGAGTTGGACACAACTGAGCGACTTCAATTTCTTTCACCTTCTGTAGAACAATGAGTCATTCAAGGAAGATTTGTATTATTTACCATAATAATAGATGATGTTACCATTTAAATACTATTTCATATTTCATCCAAAGCAATGTTCAGCAAATTCATTTAAACTTTGATTTCAGGGAAACTGTATTCTACTCATGCTAATGTGTATACATCCTCTAATTGAGGCAGGCATGGCAATCCACTCCAGTGTTCATGCCGGAGAATCTCCATGTACAGAGGAGCTGGGCAAGCTACAGTCCATGAGGTCGCAAAGAGTCGGACATGACTAAGCACAGCGACTAAGCACAGCACAGCACATCTTCCAATCAGACAATTACAGCTGTGTGGTTTCTAACATATCTTGAAAGAAGAATACTATAAATTATAGATCAGTTAATATTCAATTCTAAAGGAAATCAACCCTGAATATTCATTGGAAGGACTGATGCTGAAGCTGAAGCTCCAACACTTTGGCCCGTCATACAAAGCTTTGTAAAAGACCCTGATGCTGGGAAAGATTAAGGGCAGGAGAAGGAGGCAACAGAGAATGAGATGGTTAGATGAAATCATTAAACTCAATGGACATGAGTATGAACAAATTCCAAGAGACAGTGAATGACAGGGAAGCCTGGTGTGCTGCAGTCCATGAGGCTGCAAAGAGTCGAACATGACTGAGTTACTCAACAACAACAAATAATTATTTTCACATTTGTGACTAAACAAAATTAATTATTTTCTAGAAATTCATTATTTTATCATATTTTTGATCTAGCTTCTAAACTTCCAGAAGATAAATGATGTATTCCTTATTATCTGTTTAGCCTGGAGCCTACCTTTGTGCTGGCTAAAAATATATTTAATTACAATGAACTTAAAGAGAGTTACCCAAAATACAATGTAACTGTTTGGGTAGTAATGATCTCCACACTGGGAGATTTAAGGATAGACAATCCACACTTAGAATGCACTCAAGTATGTATCAAGGGAGCACTCAGTCACCTAAGGTTAGTTCAGGCTGCATTAAATCCACACTCCTTTCCAGTGCTCTGAGTCTGTGAGTATGGGGATAGTACACAACTACACAGAGACATTTTTATGTATTTCAAATTTTGTTCAGTGTTCTTTCCAGTGAAAATATACTTCACTAATCAGTATTTTACCTAAAAGCTTCTAGTTCAATTGGAAGTACATGAAAATACCACTGCTTTTATAAAGAGTGTTGTCTGGTAAAGAAACACAAGTTAATCAGTTCTTTAATACAGTTTTAAACATGGGTTGGAGAGAGAGATTTGGATATACTGGAGTTTTCCCCATGCCATTTTAATAGCTGTGTTTACAGCCATATTTCACCATGCAATGTCTAAGTCTAAATGTAATGTGCAATTAATTTCATGAAAAGCATGTTTATTTTTAATTGAAATAATTTGTACTCTCTGTAATTTTGCCAGGAAACTCAACATGCATATACTTAAGCATGTCAGAGGTGAATAGCTACACATTGTATATGTATGAGTAGTGCATTCCTGTGCTGGCAATACTAGTATTGTATCTAATGTGCCCTGTAGCCCAGAAAGACATTTACATTGTAATGACTTAACCTACAGTTTATCAAGAAATTAATATAGGAAAATCTCATGCCAATCAATGTGAGGGAACAGCGTAACAATGATTTTCACAGAATCTGTGCTTAGAAAGTAAGTTCTTTTTCATCAATTTTGTAAACCATATATACTCACTATTTTGAATAGAAAATAAAGCTCATCACATTTATATGAATAATAAATGATTATAGAGTCATTTGTTACTGTTCACAAAGGGATGGCATATATATTACCCTATTTGAAAGTCACAGCATATTCCTGAGTATGGATGGACAACTATTCCCCATTCAAGAGACTGTCTTAGGAAATTTTGTTTCCTTAAATTCATATTCCTAATTATTAGCAAAGCTAGTACAAGAATGTAGATTTTCTGCATCACCCAGCAGGTGTTTGGTAAAGAGTAGGTCCTTATTGAACATGTGCTGAGTATATTCCTGTCTGGAAATCTGGTCTTAGGTTAAAGGACACTGTCTACTCTTCTGTGCTACAATGCTTTCATATTTTGCTACATCGTACCACTCTGTCTCCTTCTATACAAAGCATAGACATTACGAGAAAGTCAGGGAAAGGTTAACAGATGCTGCTGTGAAAAAATAAGGGAAAGAGCGATCAGCCCTTCTCAGTGCTTATTAGTGCAAAACCACAATGGCTCACTTTGATGTTTTTCGGGGAAAGATCATTTGGGTCATCCGAGTGCGGGCATGTTCACTTAATTTCTGCCAAATGAGAGAGTCCAGACAGAAACCATGATTTATTTTGGGTAGGTACAAGTCGAAATCTCTTTGCTAAAGAGATGCTGTATACAGTTCTAACCTGTGGAGTATGGTGAGGTGAGACTGGAGGTCGGAGGACCTGAGGCTGCAAGACCCCGGCTTCAGGGCAAGTGGAGCCGCCTCAGAAAGGTGTGTGAATTGGGAGTCACCCAGGCCGTTTTGTGCAGGACGATTTGAGCAGGCCTCCACCCCTGCTCTGCAGTTTTGCTTTTTGAGTTCTTCCTGACCTGAATCTTGTCTTTTTTTTTTTTCTTTCCCAGTGCCAGCATCAGTTTAGGGTCACGAGTGAAAGTTAAAGTGAAAAGTCGCTCAGTTGTGTCAGACTCTTTGCAAACCCATGGACTACACAGTCCATGGAATTCTCCAGGCCAGAATACTGGAGTGGGTAGACTTTCCCTTCTCCAGGGGATCTTCCCAATCTAGGGGTTGAACCCAGGTCTCCCACCTTGCAGGTGGTTTCTTTACCAGCTGAGACACAAAGGAAGCCCAAGAATATGGGAGTGGGTAGTCTATCCTTCTCCAGCGGATCTTCCCAGCTAGAGTTCCCCTCTTGTGACAGATAAAATGGTCCAAAAAGATGCTCACAAAGTAATCTGTGTGTATGTTACCTTACATCGTAAATGGCACATTTCAGATGTGATTACGTTAAGCATCTCAAGCTGGAGAGATTATAATAGAAGATTTAGTTGAGCCCAATGTATTCACAGTGACCCCTATAAGAGGGAGACAGGAGATTAAAACTCAATAGAAGAAGAAATGACTATGGAGGCGAGAGGCTGGCATGATGTGAGGAGGGGACCACAAGAACCAGGGGCGCAGGCAGCCCCTAGAAGCTGAGAAAGGCTAGGAAACCGCTTCTTCCCTCAGAGTCTTGTTTGTGCCCAGTGAAACTGATTTCAGACTTTCTACTTTAAGAACTATAAGAGAACAAATTTGTATCCTGTTAAAACACTCCCTTTCTGTCACTCATTACAGCAACAATAGGAAGCTGAAATATCTAGCTAACTTATAAATGGATATGGCCACGTAAGCAAGACATGACCAGGAAAATGTTGATAAAGTCAATGTGTCTAATAGACCTAACTGATAAAAACCTCACATAATGCTTCATTCTCTTTTTGTCTCTTGTCTACCAACTGGAAGCCAAGTTTAGAAGTAGACTACACCTTGGAGATGGTAGAGCTACATGATGAAAGAAGCCTTAGTCTTTTAATCAACCTGTGGAATACCATCTGTTAATATCTCATTGTTTATTGAAATGATTCTTTTGTGTGTCATTATCATGGGACAAAATGTTTCAAGGAAGGAAAATGTATCTTATTCTTGTATCTCTAGTGGTTAACATTACATATAGGAAGCATACACAAGCAGACACAGTTCATCAAAATAAAAAATATTGATTTAAACTGAACTGATGTGGTCAGAGATGGAAAATAGTAGGAGCAGATTAGGAAGCAAAGGACAGAGTAAGATATGATTTTCAGAGAGCAGGGCTAAGGATAACGTCCAGTTCAAGGGTTAACTGATAGATATGATCCAGAGGCCTGGGGTCCGTAGGCTCATTTAAATGTCAAGAGATGAGTCAGTCATCCACATATAACTAGTGACTGTAGTAAACTGGGATGAAAGGGCAAACTAAGGAATCTGAGACTTTCATTCTAAGTTAGTAAAAGAAATTTCCAATTTGAATCTATCATCAGTATCAATCTCTTGATCAGAAACCACTTAGCCTTTCTTAAGTTTTCATCTTTTCACACATACCTTTCTAGTGTTAGAATAAACAAGATCATGAAACACTTTCTGCCCTGGTTCACGTGGGAAAGCAATATAAAAAAGTTCACACTGGAACAAAACTGATTTTTTTTAACACCAATCAAATAAACCAAGACAATCCTCAGCTTAAAGAATTTTGCTGCTCCAACTAGGGTCTGTGATTCATAGAGGACATTTACTTTTCCTATTTTCAATCTATCTAAGTTCTGCATTATTTGAAAAGCAATCCAAAACTTTTTTAAAGTAAACACTTCTCTGATCTGGAACGAAGTTTTGCTTTTATCAGACAGTTCTCAGGCCTTACAATAGGCAATATCATTATCATTGCAGTTCCAAGATATATCTCTTTCTCAGTGATGCATAAAAGGATTTTCCTCTCTTCAAATGATAATTAAATTAAAAGCAAAGTTGGGAAGAAGCCTTTGAACTGCTCTGGTGAGAAAGGTCACTGACTGATCAGCAATCTGTTAGCACAGCTGTGTAGAGAAGAGACTTTCCAGCCAGATCGTCACAAATGGGTTCTTCATATCAAGTAAGAAGGCAGTTGGTTTTTCTTCCTTTAAACACTTTACTAGTGGTGCTCAGAAGCCAGAAAACATACAGGCATTTGGAAGGATTTGTAAAGAGTTAGGTAAAACACCAAATTAAATTGTCAAGAAAACCCATAAGAGAAAAATGCCATAAAACTCAAGATCAGGAAATGTACTATGATAGTGGGGCTGATTTATATCCTTTCTGCTAAAAGCCATCACCTTGATTTTTATGCCACCAGAGGAGAAGGAGCTACATCCGATGTTTATTTTCAATATTATTCCTATAAGTTATATATGGTCAAATCATTGCTTTTTATTGAGTGATCTGGGCTTCCTTGGTGGCTCAGACAGTAAAGAATCTGCCTGCAATGCAGGAAACATGGGTTCAGTCCCTGGATTGGGAAGATTCCTTGGAAAAGGAAATGGCACTCCAGTATTCTTACCTGGAGAATGCCACAGACAGAGAAGCCTGGTGGGCTATAGTCCATGGGGTCACAGAGTCAGAGATGACTGAGTGACTAATAATACCACTACTATTTAGTGATCTGATATGTTTCAGTCTAAAACAAACACCCAAGTGGTAATTATCCTGAGATTTTATCACTGCTTAAAGAAAAGAAAAATACAGAGGCAGCAAGACATGGGATGCTGGTAACAGTGGATCTCAAACAGATAAATATCTAAGTTTAGCTAGTGTCAAGAAGTTTTGTCTGGGTGCTTTTCATCTGTAGCTGCAGAACTGGAAGATGTGAAGCATGCTAAATTGCTTCAATCCTGTCAGACTCTTTGTGACCCTATGGGTTGTAGGGGCTTCCCGGGTAGCTCAGCTAGTAAAGAATCCTCCTGCAATGCCGGAGATCCCAGTTCCATTCCTGGGTTGGAAAGTTCCCTTGGAAAAGGGATAGGCTACCACTCTAGTGTACTTGGGCTTCCCAGGTGGCTCAGAGGTAAAAAATCTGCCTGCAATGTGGGAGGCCTGAGTTTGATCCCTGGGTTGGGAAGATCCCCTGGAGGAGGGTGTGGCAACCCACTCCAGTGTTCTTGCCTGGAGAATCCCATGGATAGAGGAGCTGTAGGGCACTGACTGAGTCTCCTCTTACCTCTCCTGCACTGGCAGGCAGTTCTTTGCTATTTTTACCACCTGGGAAGCTCAAATTAGAAGATAGATTTTACTAAAGTTTCTTTAGAGGACAAGAATTCCCTGTTCAGACATGTTTCCAATCATTTCCTTTAAATTCTAATTGAAAAAAGAATAGACTGAACCTAGTGCAGACTGGAAATTTATTTTTTAAATAATCTTCAAGTGTGGCACACCATATTATCATTTGCTTCCTTTAATAAATGCAAATCAACCACGCTGTAGACAAAAGCATAAATGAGGATTTTGTTTATCATAGAGTTCACTATACACCGTAGAAGTTTAATGGCTAATAAAAACCACAGTATTATCATTCTCTGAGTGATGTTTATATGCCAGTGATTGAATTTGTTTATCTCCCTGAAAAAAGAAAAAAACAGAGAGTGGATGTCACGGTAAATATAGGAGCATTTAGGTGTTTTTCTAAGCGCTTTACATGCGCTGTCTCATTTAACCCATATGGCAGTTTTTGGTGTGTGCATGCTGTCGTGTCTGACTCTGTCTGACCCCTTGGACTGTAGCCCTCCAGGCTCCTCTGTCCATGGGATTCTCCAGGCAAGAACACTGGAGTGGGTTGCCATTTCCTTCTCCGGAGGATCTTCCCGATCCAGAGGTTGACCCCTCGTCTCTTATGTCTCCTGCACTGGCAGACAGATTCTTTACCAACTGTCAATACTGTTATCATGATTCTATTCAATCTCTAAAGACTAAGCATATATGAACTTCTGGAATCTAACAATTTAATAGCAAAAAGGCCTTTTTTATGGTTTTCTAGTCTTCTCTTACCTATTTGCTAACTGAAAATTGAAAGAAGAGATAGCTGACTCAGCCCTTTTCTTCCCAGATCTTCTTATATCAAGCAGTCCAAGTACTTCTTATGTGACAATAAAAAGTTAACCTTCATCGGTCACAAAAGGTGAGTCTATTGCCGCAATATTTCAGACAATGGGTAACAACTTACATTTTTGTAACTAGGAAAGGATTACTCAAGTGATACTTAAATGAAGAATTAAATTTTGCTGAAAGCTCCTCTTAATTAAAAAATTTTTTTACAATATCTGTTATTGTTGATTTGTTATGAAAGAGTTCTTGCAATAAACTGAGAAGTATTTTTTTTTCCAAACACAAGTGTAAAAGAAGAATCACATGAAGTTATATATTTATGGATTTACTTCTGTTAATAAAATAAGATCCCAGGCAATTGGAACCCTGCAGGAAAAATTCACAGCTTACCCTGTTCTTCTAATAATGCATTTGGAGTAAGCAGAATCCCAATGGTTGGATCTTCCCTTTATAGTTATTCGCAGCTTCTGGAAGAACAGCACAATAGTTTCATTCCTTTAACTAAAACACACCACTAAAATAAATCAGAATCAAGGATGAGTTATGAGACTCCCTATGGGGCAGAGGCCTGACCTGTCCTGGATGAATTTCAGGATTTATAATGGGCATAGTCATATTTGGTTTCTCAGGTGGCTCAGTGTAAAGAATCCTGCCAATGCAGGAAACACAGCTTCAATCCCTGGATGAGGACGATCCGTGGAGAAGGAAATGACAGCCCACGCAGGTATTCTTGCCTAGGAAATCCCATGGACAGAGGAACCAGAAGACTACCGTCCATAGATTTGCAGAGTCGGACATGACTGAGAGATGGAGTGTACACATGTGTTGGACCCACATATCCATTCCTTAGCTTCTGCGGTTTTCAACTCACTTATATACCCAGATACTTCTTTTGGGCTTCCCAGATGGCACTAGTGGTAAAGAACCTGCCTGCTAATGCAGGAGATGTAAGAGACATGGGTTTGAACCCTGGGTCAGGAAGATCCCCTGGAGGAGGGCATGGCAACCCACTCCAGTATTCTTGCCTGGAGAATCCCAAGGACAGAGGAGACTAGCAGGCTAGTCAATGGGGTCAAAAAGAGTTGGACACGACTGAGTATGCATGTAAGCACATCACCCTTTTTGGTGATAAAGATCACAGGTCACAGGCTATTGTCTTTATCTTTGAGTTACTCCAGATATCAAAGCCACACAGCTCCCTTATCATTTTGTCTTTATTTTTCAGAAGATTTTTAGTTTTATAATCAAATTTAGAGAGATTTTTCCATATGCCCCCTGTCCTCACACATGCATTGCCTTCCCCATATCAATATTACTCACCAGGATGATACATTTTTTTTTTAAATCAAAGATGAACCTACATCAATACATTTATAATGTTCCAAAGTCTGTAATTTATCTTAAGTTTTACTCTTGGTGTTGTACAGTCTATTAGTTTAGACAAATATATGATGACAAATGCACCATTATAATATCATACATATTACTTTCACTGCCCTAAAATCTTCTGTTCTATGCCTATTTATTTCTCAATTTTAATACCAAAATACCAAGGAATAATAGTTTTCACTTCACACTTGCTTATTGTCTGATAGTTTCTAAATCCCAAAATTATCAGAGATTTTAAAATACACCTTCAATTCAAGAATAATTTTTCAGGATAAACAAAATACCACACTAAATTCATGCAGTAAATTTTGCTGTTGCTTGTGGTTTGTCTGCTTTGTAAATTTATCAACCAATAATGAGATATGCTGCTGCTGTTGTTAAGTCACTTTAGTCGTGTCTGACTCTGTGAGAACCCATAGATGGCAGCTCACCAGGCTCCCCTGTCCCTGGGATTCTCCAGGCAAGAATACTGTAGTGGGTTGCCATTTCCTTTTCCAATGCATGAAAGTGAAAAGTGAAAGTGAAGTCGCTCAGTCATGTCCATCCTGAGCGACCCCATGGACTGCAGCCCACCAGGCTCCTCCATCCGTGGGATTTTCTAGGCAAGAGTACCAGAGTGGGGTGCTATAGGTAGGTGCTATTCTCTCTTTCTTCAATCAATAATTGCTTCATGCAGATGTTGACATGTGCAGAAAAGTCACTCGAGGGGCTACATGTATTTAAGGATGTGCAAATTGAATAGATACACAATCCAAGGAAAAGTTGAAGTGAAACTCAGTGAAGTTGATCCTGTCTCCTACCCCTTGTCCTTAGCTCTCAGCACTGCAGAGACGCACTGGTGTACTTAATGCCTTGTCTCACATAATATAGCCATGGGAGTCTGCTGGAGAAGAGCTGGTGACCCAGACAAAGCTCTCTTTCCAAAGGTCAAAGGAGAATACCTTAGGAAAGAAGAGTGATTGCTGTTGTTGTTCAGTTGCTCAGTTGTGTCCAACTGTGACCCTATGCACTGCAACATTCCAGGCTTCCCTGTCCTTCACTATTTCCTGGAGTTTGTTAAACTCATGTCCACTGAGTTGATGATTCCATCCAACCGTCTCATCTTCTGTCACCTCCTTCTCTTTCTATTCTCAATCTTTCCCAGCATCAGGGTCTTTTCTAAAAGGCTTTTAGAAAGGTCTTTAAAAAGGCTTTTTTAAAAGGTCTTTTCTAAAAGAACCTTTTCTAAAAGGTTCTTCTCATCAGGTGTCTGAAATATCACAGCTTCAGCTTCAGCATCAGTCCTTCCAATAAATATTCATGGTTGATTTCCTTTAGGATTGACTGGTTTGATCTCCTTGCTGTTCAAGGGACTCACAAGAGTCTTCTCCAGCACCACAGTTCAAAAGCATTAGTTCTTCAGTGCTCAGCCGAAGGAGAGTGGTACAGGTGTGGAAAGTTCCTCCATTTTCCAGGAGAGTGCTAGCACGTGGCACAGTGGCTGCACCCACAAGTCCAAGCCTCTTAAATGTAGCCTTGGAGCTTGGCCAGCTGTGTGCTGGTACCAGGGATGGCCTCAAGTCAGCTGTGTGCTAGCCTCTGATGGTCTCTGCTGGAGTGAGCTTCAAAAAGTACCCTGGCCACTGTGACCAAAGCAAATGGACTAAAGCCTGAAAGAGCAATCCATATTATTCTGTGTTGTAAGCCTTTCTGCTCTGTTTGTCAAGGAAAAGGACCCTTGGACTGATGAAGTTCCAAAAGTCCAGGAGGGGACTTGTGTCATGAGGAAAGTCATAAGATCTTTCAAACTAAAAGCCCACTAATAAAGACAATTATATGCAGGAAATGCATTTAAAAAGTAATCAAGAGATAGGCTTCCACTGGTGTGTGTTTGTCTTACAAAATTTAGACACACAGAATAATCATTTGCAATATGACATTTTTGTGTAAGAATTGGGAGATACATTAAACAACAATTATAGATAAAAACTTAAGCTAAAATTAATCTGAATGTGTTTCTACCAGTGTAAATAATACTGACAAAGTCACAGTCAGATAATCACATAACTAAATTCACACATATATAGACAGTGGCAGCTAGAGCCACTGTGAGTTACACCCTCATCTCAGCTGGTGCTCTTAGCATTTCTTTAGATAGCAAAACTAATAAATAATAATAAGATACAGACAGTTCTAAGAATGTTACATTTTTGTGCATGTCCAAAAATTTTAATATGTTATATAAATCTAAAATATAATAAAATGCATTTTTTTCAATAATTGCACATGAGGGGCTAATGTGTCTCAGTCAAGATGTGAGTACTCAAAAACCTATGAAACGAATCACCAGTCCAGGTTCGATGCAGGATACAGGATGCTTGGGGCTGGTACACTGAGATGACCCAGAGGGATGGTACACTGAGACGACCCAGAGGGATGGTACAAGGAAGGAGGAAGGAGGGGGTTTCAGGATGGGGAACACATGTATACCTGTGGCGGATTCATGTTGATGTATGGCAAAACCAATACAATATTGTAAAGTAATTAGCCTCCAATTAAAATAAATAAATTTATATTAAAAAAAACCCTCCATGCACTCCATTCTATTATCTAAATTCACTGCATTCCATGTAGTTTCAAAACGTACTACTTGCCAATGAGATCAGTCTTTAAAAGTTTAGTTAGTTCAAATTTTAGTAGTAACAGCAACACTTTATGTGAAACTTATGCCAGTCATAATTAGCTCCCTTAAGCTGTTGTTATTGTTCAGTCACTAAGTTGTGTCTGACTCTCTGCAACCCCATGGCCTGTAGCACGCCAGGCTTCCCTGTCCCTCACCATCTCCTGGTGTTTGCCCAAGTTCATGTCCATTAAATTGGTCCCCTCATATTTTAACTCTAATCCTTATGGCAACACTGCAAGGGAGAAAATACTTGCTCTTTGGAAGGAAAGTTATGACAAAATGAGACAGCATATTAAAAAATAGAGACATCACCTTGCTGACAAAGGTCTCTATAGTCAAAGCTATGTTTTTCCAAGTAGTCATGTACAGATGTGAGAGTTGGTCCATAAATAAGGCTGAGTGTCAAAGAACTAATGTTTTCAAGCTGTGGTTCTGGAGAAGACTCTTGAGAATCCCTTGAACAGCAAAGAGATCATACTAGTCAATCCTAAAGAGAATCTACTCTGAATGTTCATTGGAAGAACTGTTGATGAAGTTGAAGCTCCAATACTTTGGTCACCTGATGTGAAGAACTGACTCACTGGAAAAGACCCTGATGATGCGAAACAATGAGGACAGGAGAACAAGGGGGTGGCAGAGGGTGGGGTGGTTAAATAGCATCATTGACTCACATTGACTCAACGGACATGAATTTGAGCTAACAAACTGAGGAGAACAGAGGAGCCTGGTGTGCTACAGTCCATGGGGTCACAAAGAGTAGGATACGGCTTAGTGACTGAACACCACCATCAAAGGGGTGATCAAATGAAGGACTACCACCTGAATTATAGGATAGAAAGTCAGGATAGGGATACATTTTATTTTAACATGATAACCATAGGAGGGGTCTCTGAGCCCTTATTCATATCAAAGATCTAACACAGACATCTTGGGGAAAGGAATTCCAGTTCGATGGAATAGCAAGGGAAAATGCCCTGAGATGGGAGTGAATTCAGTGAGTGCAAGAAGCATCAAAACTGCTAGCTTCCTTGGAACAGAGTAGTCCTGGGATAAAGTAGAAAGGGGTCAGGAAAGAAAGTTAGAGAAGGGCCTAGATCATTTAGAGTCTTAAAAGCAGCCTCAAGGAATGTGTAATATTAATCTGAACCAAGAAAAACTTCCAGCTAGAGAATTAGATGATTTTTTTAAAAAATAATTGAGGTTTACTTTGGCCACAGAGTGATAATGGAGATAAATTTTGTGAAGAATAAACTGTAAGGAATGCACAAATAAAAGCAGAGAGACCAATAAGATGATGTCTTTGACTAGTTTTTGTTCTGAAGCTGATGAGAAAAGGTAAAGTTCAAAATAGATTTTAAACATCAATTTATGAAATTGGACTAAGAAAATCAACTGTGGATGGTATAAGAAGTTATAAATCATGGTAATATGCATGAATATGCGTAAAACATACCAAAAGGTAAGAGGGGAGGTGAAAGTACCAATGATCAGAAAATTAAGCAACTTGCTGATGAAGATCTTCCTGACCCAGGGATCAAACCCAGGCCTCCCACATTACAGGCAGAGTCTTTACAAGCTGAGCCACCAGGGAAACCCAACCCAGAATACTACAAGAGTTTAAATTTGGACCCAGTTTGATTTGGTGCCAAAATCTTCCCTCTTTGCATTCACTATACTATAGAAAGTCCTGAAAATGTAGAAACTGCCCACGTTTCCTCTTCAAAATAAGTGAAAAATCCATTGCTGAGCCTAGGGTATTTCCAGGCCTTTGGTAAATTCACTGCACTATTTCTCAGAATATTAAGCATCCTTGGGAGAATGCAGAAAGGGGATGTTGACCCTCTTGAACAATTGACAGTGGAACACACATTAGATGGAATTGCACTTAATTGTTAGGAAGACACCACACTGACAGTGATGCAATTTATACCTTAGATGCCACAGCGAAGCTGGGAAATAACGTGCAAAAACATTTTCTATTCTCTTACTTTCTTCGGATGTATTCTCAAACTACACTTGCAGTAATTCTTGGAGACTATTACAACAAAACACTTTCTCACCCAAATGCAGTAGGGAAGTAGCAAAAGAACAAACTAACACAATGAAAGCAACAGCTGGAAAACTGGGGGAGCTATAACCAGTGGCTTATCAGTGTTCCATAAGCTTTCTGTTCTAAGGAGCTCAGGCAAACAGAGAAACTCCAAAATGCAGGTAAACAGGAAACACGACCCCTGCTGCTCCTGAGGAGGTTACTGCTGACAGAAGAGAACTAGGTCAGCTCAAAACCGCCTGGAATTCATTCAGCATTCTTGGCACGAAGGCAATAGTGATGCAACAAAAGTTACCTACTGGTGTGGTAGCCTTTATCCATTATCCATGAAAGGTACTGTCAGATGCCCTGAGGCTTTAGAGAGAAGTAAAACCATATGTTCACCGCTGCTAGGGTGACTGTAAAAAGCCACAGCCCTTGAGCCATACTGATGATGTTAGTTGGGTAAAATGATGGCACCATAAGGTTTCTCTTTGTGAATTTTAATAAGTTAAATGTTCGGAAACATAAGGTTGCGTACCCCCGATGACTCCAGCCTCGCTAATCTATTTGTTTCCCAGCATCACTGTCAGGTAGAAGTGGATGCACTTCTTGAAGGCGAAGGTAACATGTCATGGTCTTTACTTTGACATTTATTTGCTGATAATAAGACAGTGTTCGGGCTAGGTGATGCTCCAGCTTCTAGGCAGATGGTAGAAATTTACAGAAAAAGAAGCAGGGTTCTTTCAGCTGCTGGGTTTTAAACAAAAGGCTGTGTCCGTACAGGATTTTGGAGGCTGTCAGATCTGCTCTTTTTAGGGACAAGACTGTGGGCAAGTTACCTAACCTCGGTATTTGCTTTATCATCAGAAACGTGGGACTAATGATACCTACATTTTATGATTATAAGGATTAAACAAAAATGTAATGATGCTTTTTTCCCAGTGCTGAAAATAAAATAAGTACAAAGTAACTCTCCCAGTCTGTTTGCGTCTGTGATGTTTTTCTGACTGTGTGGACTTAAACTTCTGTTAACAGCAGACAGTAAATAAAAGCTGTGATGTATCTGTAAGCCCCTAAAAGTTTCACTACATATTTTAAGCAGTTTTTCGGATCCCATCTTGCTAAACCATGCAAACATTATTTAGATCTCCTACAAACACTAGTCATCGGATTACAGGGACCTGGAAAAACACCTCAGCGGACTGTTTGATCTGCCATGGAGCAAAGGATCTGGGACTCTGGCCTGACCATCAGTCTAAAAGGCAACATAAAGGATTATAAATAACTGTTCCAGCTGCCAGTGACCTAAAAGCAAAGGGAATGTCAGGGGAAAGTGCTGGGAGCACATATGCAGTGGGAGCAGGTGGTGGTGGAGGGATGTACTGAAATAAATAGTCCATTGAAATTTTCATGGACACAATCCATGCCTGTTCATGCAAGCATCACTTATGGATCGCTTGGCATGTATCAGACACTGCAGAGAATGCTCACCAGGAAAGGCAGCACAGCGTGAGGAAAAGACCGTGGGTGCCAGAGCCAGACACATCAGGATAGATGTCCTGGCTCCATTATTGGACTCTGTTCACAGGGGTTACATTGGTGTTCACAGGGCAAAGTAAAACCTGAACCTGCCCCCAACTTTGTTAATTACAGATCACTTACATAGAGAGCAGGCTTGTTCATGCGTAGCTCACCCCTTCTTGTTTCTGGTGCTGAGGGCTTGTGCTTCTAAAAACTGACAACAGCTCTGCTTTGAGTCTTTCTTACCTCTGGTGAAACAGCCAGGAAGGACCCAGCTCGTAACTCTGTAAACTGTATGTTTGGAAGTGGAAACACACACCGCCTATGTCCTGCCCAGTGTCAAGTGAAAATACGAACCCTTAGCATAGTACATAGAGTTTCTCATCATCTGACTCTCATTAGCCTGAACAGTGGGCTTCCCAGGTGGCTCTAGTGGTTAAAAACCCGCCTGCCAATGCAGGACACATGAGACACAGGTTTCCGGAAGATCCCCGGAGGAGGGCACGGCAACCCACTCCAGTATTCTTGCCTGGAGAATCCCATGGACAGAGGAGCCTGGTGGGCTACAGCCCATCGGATCACAGTCGCACATGACTGCAGTGACTTAGCACACACACAGCCTAGCCTGAGAAGTAGTTTTAGTTCGATACAATCCGCATCCTGAATATAATATTCTTAATACACAAAGATTTATGCAAGCATTTAGACAATGGTGTGTAATGGGTGAGAAGTAAACATCAGGTCATTTTTCTTCTTTGCAAATGAGCTAAGCCTGGACTGGAATGACCTACATGGTCTAGTTTGTCATAGATGACAAACAAAAGAAAACAACAGAGTTATGCTTTATATTCACTCCAACGTCTTTGCTCCCTGCCCTGTAGAGAGAAATTTCCCACCTCAATCTATGCCACTCCTTCCCTAAACTGTGAAAACCCAGACCTTTTCTGAAATGGGCTTTGTGTTAGACTTTTATCAATCCCTTGGCTACATGACTAAGACCTGCTCACCCTCCTCAATGAGTTGCTTGAAAGGTCTTGGAAAAATCACACAGCCTCCTTGGCTAAGTGAAACCAGCTCCTGAAAGAGCACTCCTTATAAATTGTCTTGTCCATATGTTTCTGGAGGATGTGCCATCTGGGATTAGAGTGCTCATATTTTATGAAGCAGGAAAGCAAAAAATATGTTCACAATTTAACAGTCCCATTTGATAGGAAAGTGGAATTGAATGTATTTCTAACAAATATATATCATTTCAATATGTGAGCCCACTGTGTGCCAGAAATCCAATTAGACAATCTTTGGAGTTGAAATGAATTAAGTGACAAGGTGCTTATCTTTAAGGAAGGAGAAAGTCCAGAGAAAGAGGGAACTTGTCTCTGGTCAAACTGTCAGTAACATACAAAGTTATAAAAGCGAAGTGAAAGTCACTCAGTTGTGTCCGACTCTTTGCGACCCCATGGACTATCCAGTCCATGGAATTCTCCAGGCCAGAATACTGGAGTGGGTAACCTCTCTCTTCTCCAGTGGATCTTTCCAACCCAGGAATCGAACTGGGGTCTCTTGCATTGCAGGCAGATTCTTTACAAGCTGAGCTATTGGGAAAGACCTGTAAAGAAATATCCTAAAAGCAGATTTCCTCATCCAAGCCAGGTCCGGGAGGTTGGTCAAAGCTGCTGCCATCCTTGTACTGGGGAAGAATCTGCAGTTCATAGAAGGGGTGTCATCACCTTGCCATGAGCAGGCAAGGGAGGTGGCACACATACCTTGTCTTCTTTGTCGTAAGTCAAAGAAGAAATGGAGTGCTTGGCAGTTATTTGTAAGAACTTCACCCAGCTGCATTCATTTAACAAACATTTCTTAAGAACCAGCAAATGCTAAACAATACATAGTGTAAAAAAGGACCACACTCCGCTGCTTGCAACGAATGTGCTTGTCAGATCCACCCCCCTCGCCTTTTTTGGCACCTTTACATGTATTTGTGTGACTTGCCACATTATGTAGTTTCTTAATTATTTGGCCATATTGCAAATATACCTCAGCGTGGCCCAACTGTAGACCTCAGCCCATTATCATATAATTAAGTTAAATTAGTGGGTTGTGACAAGGATTCTTCTGGCTATTATTAACAACAGAATAGATTAAAATTCAATGTAATGGAAAGTATTAGAGTGCTTCCTCTAGAAATATATTACCTTAATGTCTTTATCAAAACTCAGCAATGGCCACAGGACTGGAAAAGGTCAGTTTTCATTCCAATTCCAAAGAAAGGCAATGTCAAAGAATGCCCAAACTACCACACAAGTAAGCTCATTTCACATCCTAGCAAGGCAATATTCAAAACCCTTCAAGCTATGCTTCAATAGTACATGAACTGAGAACTTCCAGTGTACAAGCTAGATTTAGAAAAGGCAGAGGAAGCATAGGTCAAATTGCCAGCATCCACTGGATCATACAAAAGGCAAGAGAATTCCAGAAAAAACATCTACTTCTGGTTCATCAACTACATGAAAGTCTTTGACTGTGTAGATCACAAGAAACTGTGGAAAACTGTTAAAGAGATGGGAATACCAGAAGACCTTACCTGCTTCCTGAGAAACCTGTATGTAGGTCACAAAGCAACAATTAGTACCAGGCATGGAAAAACAGACGGAAGGGAGTACATCAAGGCAGGATATTGTCACCCTGCTTATTTAACTTCTATGCAGAGTACATCATGAGAAATTCTGGGCTGGATGAAACACAAGCTGGAATCAAGATTGCTGGGAGAAATATCGACAACCTCAGATATGCAGATGACACCATCCTTATGGCAGAAAGTGAAGAGGAGCTAAAGAGCCTCTTGATGAAAGTGAAAGAGGAGAGTGAAAAAGTTGGCTTAAAGCTCAACATTCAGAAAACTAAGATCATGGCATCCAATCCCATCATTTCATGGCAAATAAATGGGGAAAAAATGGTAACAGTGGTTGACTTTATTTTCTTGGGCTCCAAACTCACTGTGGATCGTGACTGCAGTCATGAAATTAAAAGACACTTGCTCTTTGGAAGAAAAGCTATGACAAACCTAGATAGTGTATTAAAAAGCTGAGGCATCACTTTGCTGACAAAAGTCCATATAGTCAAAGCTATGGGTTTCCTAATCAGTACGGATATGAGAGTTGGACCATAAAGAAGGCTCACTGCTGAAGAATTGATGGTTTCAAGTTGTACTGGAGAATACTCTTAAGAGTCCCTTGGACAGCAAGGAGATTAAACTGGTCAGTACTAAAGGAAATCATCCTGAATATTTATTGGAAGTACTGATGATGAAGCTGAAGCTGATCCAATACTTTGGCTACCTGATGCAAAGAGCCGACTTACTGGAAAAGATCCTGATGCTGGGAAAGACTGAGGGCAGGAGGAGAAGGGAACGACAGAGGATGAGACGGTTGGATAGCATCATTGTCTCAATGGACATGAGTTTGAGCAAACGCCGGGAGGTAGTGAAGGACGGGAAATCCTGGTGCGCTTCAGTTCATGGCGTAACAAAGAATATGACAGGACTGAGCGACTGAGCAACCACTACCACCACCACCACCTAAATTATATATATATATACATAATATATATGCATGCATAACCTAATTTAATTGTACTTATTAGTGTGGGTTATACTTTATAAAATTTAAATGCCATCTCCCATTTATCTAAAGTACTCAACAGTATACAATGTGTATTTCAAAATGGAGAATGTCAATTAAATATAACAGTAATAAACAATTTACTGTATTTAGGATGTGATATCCTTTCGTCTGCTTCTAGAATCCAGACTGTCTGTTAAAGAAAGAACTATCAGCAGTGAAGGAGGAGAGACATAGACCTAGGGAACGGACTGTGGACGCAGAGGGGAGGGAGAGCGTGGGGCGCACTGAGAGCAGCGCTGACATGTAGGCACTGCCGTGCTTAACCTGCAGAGCTGGTGGAAGGCGGGGGGCACCGTGATGACAGGAAGCTTGTATCCATTGTGAATCCCCAGATCTAGTTCAAAGACAGGGATGTTGGACGTACTCCCTAAACGCACAGACCTATGAGACATACTGTAGAAAAGGGATTTTGTCCTTCTGGTAGGCCAAACTGACTCAGATAAACTATAAACTGATTGATTAGACCAGAGTGATTAACTGAACAATGGAACTACAAGCGGATTAGTATATTTAAGCATTAGATGAAAATATTATGAAATATTAAATGCTTTTGGAGCGTAAACTTAGACTTGCTGAACATTTCTCAGCATATTTTGAAATTATATTCTATACTATGAGTAAGATAGTGTATTTATTGGCAAATGTTGAATACATTATTAATAGAGAAATTCAAATTTTAAGCTAAAAATGTATTATAAGAATGTAAAAGTGAAGAGTTGGGGTGAAAATTAAATGGGGAGAAATAATTTCCCTTAAATTTCTTGGAGAAAAATTTGGCATGATATAACAACAGACTACCCAAGACATTTCATGTGTTCCTGTCATTATAATAGATGTTTTACAGGTGTCTCCAAAATGGAGTCATCATTTTGGGATTGTCGTGACAATGATGCTACAATCAGGTTTAGATTTATTGCGGTCAGATTACCATTGACTTTCTGTGATCCTCTGAGTCTATAACTTATAGCCAACTTGGGAGGATGAAACTAAGATTCTGGAGACTGTGAACTCTGAATCTGACTGAAATCATTGTATACATCGTGGGCCAGGATCCTATTTCAGTTAAATTCAAGTTCTAAGTCTAAGGCAGGTGAAAATTATAAGCCGTAAAGTCTAGGCACACAATCCTGGGTCCTGGGTAAAGTTCACAGATCTGTTTCCAGACTTCATCTAACACAGGGTAAAGTTTTATCAGTCCAAAAAAAAAGTTACTATTTGCTTTCTGTTTTGGGTAATTAAATTTCCCTGTAAATTATATTACAATGTGAGTGTTGCATTATTTTCCTGTACCAGTGTGTGCTGGAATTTTATTATAAACTGTAGGTGAGGACATGCCAGCAGCCTGGTTGACATAACAGACACATCTATTTATGGGCTATCTACCATATGTCAGGCATTATGCACCATTTTCGTATATGTTATTTTATTCAAACAAATATGCATTTACAGATGGATTACAGAGAGATGAATAAACTTGCCTAAGGTCACACACACAGAAATCAGCAAAGCCAGCACTGGAAGTCAGATCTCTCCAAATCCCAAGTACAATTCTGTTTCTGTCACTACACCACACTGCTCCTCTGCTTCTATCAACAGGCTGCCATAAGCCAGGGATGTTATCGTGTTATTTTATCAATATACCCAACTTCCATCAGTTTCTTATGAGTTTTTAAAGGTGGAAATAAAAGTGCAGAGAGAAAAAAATGTCTCTTTAAAAATTATATCACTGTTAAGAAATAGAATAGATTTAGATACAGATTTAGGGTTTCAGGAAATCCGTATTAGGAACTGAAGGGCAGATCTATATCAGGAACTGAGAGGCAAGTATTTTTTTCTATTATTTCATTGTGTCTGTTCTTCATATATAACGCCAGGGTAAATGTCAGAATGATTCAAGCCAATAATTGCAAACAATATATTATAGTCCCTGAATTAATGAGGTTTAAGTGTCTCTCTTTTACAAGAAAAAAAAAATGGTTGAGATTATATTACAAAGATGTAATAACCATTGGATTATTACCTCCTTTATACCTAATAAGTATATTTATTTCAAGATTTTTATCTTTGTATAACACACATACAAGTATATTATCTAGAAAGAAATGTTCTTTGGTTTTATAAATCCTTGGGGTAGGCACCTAAAAACTGCCACATGGGCACTAAGTAGTAAACCCACTTTTCTGACTGGTGGGTTGGAGACTGGGATCATGAACCGTCACTAAGGGAGCCGTCAGTGTCGCACCACTCACAGCTGTTGCAAACACTCTCCTTCTGCCACAGGGCAGCCTCTCTCAGAAGACAGTGTGGTTTAGAAACGACATAGCTGACAGAGGATTAATCTCCTATATATACAAGGAGATCTTGCAACTCAATGTCAAAAAACAACTCAATCAAAAAAATTGGTGGAAGATCTAAATAGACATTCCTCCAAAGAAAACATAGAGATGACCAAAAAGCAGATGAAAAGTGCTGCAATTATTACAGATACATTAATCCAAACTACAGTGGGGTATCACCTCACAGTGATCAGAATGGCCATCATCATAAATATACAAACAGATTCTGAGGAGACTGTGGAGAAAAGGAAAGCCTCTTGCACTGTGGGTGGGAATGTGAAGTGTTACAGCCACTGGAAACAGTATGAAGTTTCTTTAAAAAAAACTATAAGTAGAGCTACTATGCGAGCCAGCAGTTCCACTTGGGCATATACTCAGAGAACATTAAAAAATATACAGTTACCCCAGTGTTCCTTGTAGCACTGTTCTCAATAGCCAAGACATGGAAACAAGCTAAAGATCAAGCAACAGAGGACTAGATAAAGAAGATGAGGTACATATACGCCATGGAATATGACTCAGCCATAAAAATGGCCACAGTGCCATTTGCAGCAATATAGACAGACCTAGAGATTGTCATATTGAGTGAAGTAAGTCAGACACAGAAAGACAAATATAATATGATATCATGTATATGTGGAATCTAAAAAAAAAAACAAAGACACAAATGAACTTATTGACAAAACAGAAGTAGATTCATAGATGAAGAAAACAAACATGGTTACTAGGAGATAAGAGTGGATAAACTGGGACTGAGGGACTGAGACTGACATATACATACTATTATATGTAAAATAAGCAACAAATAAGAACCTACTGTATAGTGCAGGCAAGTCTACTCAATAATCTGTAATGGCCTTCATGGGAAAAAATGAAAAAAAGAGTATATATATATATATATATATATATATACTGACACTGCTGTACACCTGAAATTAACACAACATTGTAAATCAATTATACTCCAAATTAACAAAAAAAAAAGAAGTAGAAGACATCAGTGTAGTACCTTGTGAGATGGAATAAAACTAGGCTTGCAATGTTTTCCCAACTCTCAATATAGATAATTTTCAAAAAATGCTTCTCAGGAGCAAAAGCTATAGAGTTAACCTCTCCTGAACTCCACAAAAACTAACTTCAAATATATATATATTCATACAGTGATTTTCTTTATAATATAAAAAATACACAAAATTGTCTTCAACAAACCAAAAGCATTTCCTTTCATAGCTCTCAAAATACTAACACTGAACCTAAGACCCACTCTCTTATCACTGAGTCAACATTTATATTTATTTAATACACAGAGGAAAACCAGTTTCCTATTAGGTCAAAGAGATATTTTACTAATAAAAATAAAGGATCTGAAGTAGTTTTCTCTACCTGAGTGAACAACTTATTAACTCTTTTAAATTAAATAGAACCCACTTATATTATTAGAAACTTAAATTTTCATAAAGAGTTTTCATTGTCCTCTCATTTTTTTTCCCCTATGAATCCTGTAAGAAAACAATGGGTGGATCACTGCCTTCATTTTACAGATAAGGAAACAGAGGTTTGACAACATAAAATAGGAAGTCAATGTCACAGAACCAGGGGATAGTGAAGCCAGAACAACAGTGCAAAACTGCCTTTAAGGTTCTAGATTCAGGTTCAGCTCAGTTCAGTTCAGTTCAGATGCTCAGTCGTGTCCGACTCTTCGCAACCCCATGAATTGCAACATGCCAGGCCTCCCTGTCCATCACCAACTCCCAGAGTTCCCACAAACTCATGTCCATTGAGTCAATGATGCCATCCAGCCATCACATCCTCTGCTGTCCCCTTCTCCTCCTGCCCCCAATCCCTCCCAGCATCAGCTTTTCCAATGAGTCAATTCTTCACATGAGGTGGCCAAAGTACTGGAGTTTCAGCTTTAGCATCATTCCTTCCAAAGAAATCCCAGGGCTGATCTCCTTTAGCATGGACTGGCTGGATTTCCTTGCAGTCCAAGGGACTCACAAGAGTCTTGTCAAACACCACAGTTCAAAAACATCAATTATTTGGTGCTCAGCTTTCTTCACAGTCCAAATCTCACATCCATACATGACCACGGGAAAAACCATAGCCTTGACTAGACGGACCTTTGTTGGCAAAGTAATGTCTCTGCTTTTGAATATGCTATCTAGGTTGGTCATAACTTTCCTTCCAAGGAGTAAGAGTCTTTTAATTTCATGGCTGCAGTCACCATCTGCAGTGATTTTGGAGCACCCAAAAATAAAGTCTGACACTGTTTCCACTGTTTCCCCATCTATTTCCCATGAAGTGATGGGACCAGATACCACGATCTTCGTTTTCTGAATGTTGAGCTTTAAGCCAACTTTTTCACTCTCCTCTTTCACTTTCATCAAGAGGGCCTTTAGTTCCTCTTCACTTTCTGCCATAAGGGTGGTGTCATCTGCATATTTGAGGTTATTGATATTTCTCCCGGCAATCTTGATTCCAGCTTGTGTTTCTTCCAGCCCAGCGTTTCTCATGATGTACTCTGCATAGAAGGTAAATAAGCAGGGTGACAACACACAGCCTTGACGTACTGCTTTTCCTATTTCAGGTTAGTTTCAACCTATGTTAAAAACCAAAGAATGAAAGAAAACTATTAGAGTTGAGTGCTGTGGAAACAAGAAGAAAAAGAAACAGGAAAGAGAAAAATGCCTAGGAGAGGAGACATTATTTTCCTAGCCCAGGAAAATGTCGGGTCTTTATTCAACTCTCGAGTGTCTGTGTGGATAGGTAAAGCCATCCCACACCCTGCCCTCTAGGGTAAAGAAAATATTCATGCAGAATCCAATCATGGTAGCAGGGACCTCAGATTGCCAAATACCAGGGAGGTATGAGTTAAAACATTAAAGGCTGTGTGAAGAGTGAGTCTGACGTCTATACTTATGAAATATTCTGTGCAGTGTGATCTCCCCCAGATCCTGCATTAATGAATGCAAATGAAGGGATTGAGGAGAAATGGGCTGACACACTTAATCAAGGCTGCCTGAACTATCTTAGTGATAAAGCTGCAATAACATTCTTAAATTTGGTGGCTGGGAGTGATCCCATATAATAATACATTAGAAGTCATAAACCTTCCCTTTAGAAAAAGGTAGAAATGCATTTTAACAAGCAAAGCACTATTTCCTAGATTTCTGGGCTATTTATAGATTACTTATTTTTAACTTAAAAGTCTCCAAGAAATCTGTAAACTTGAAACTACAAACAGCTGACATGTACAGTCTGATAATCAACGAATTTATGCTAGCACTTCAGCACTGGAAGACAAACATTTAGGCAGCTTGATATTAAAAATGATCAGCCAATTACTTTGATTTAATTAAAAGTCAATTCATTCTGTGCAGGAAAAAATCTACAGGTCATCAGGCAAAACCAAAACGTGCACAAAAACAATCAAGCATTTATTTAAATTTGTTCATGTTTCTAACAGTAGTTTAGTATCTTTTTCCTCATAGTTAGTGACTTGTTCAGAAATGAAATCCTTTCATTTCATATCACCAGAACATTCTGCACCTTGTACTATGCAAGACTGAATCAAACACAGGACAGGGTGTAGGAATACATGGGACTCTGTGATATCAAATGGTTTACAAGAAGGTCACCCAGGTTAAAGGTCTATCAGATTAAAGGTCTTCGCAATTAAAATTTTCCCTGTATACCACTTCTCTACTTCTAAAATCAGCAGCTGTTGCTTTAATGTGTACCAATAAGTGTAACCAACTACATCTTGGCTCCAAGATCCTCCAAAGTCGGTGTCCTAGTAACCTCCTTATGTTGACTGCCTCATCGTGGCTCCAGGGTATAACAGAATATGCCTTTGAAATTTGCATGTCTCTAATTAGTGAATTTGCACATTAGCTACCTCTACAACAACCAGCTGCCACCTGTACTTCCTGTATGTATGACACGTCATGACACGACAGAGCCTTCTCTCTGAATCCTCAAAGTGCAAGATTGCATCTTTGTTAGCCAGTCAGAAAAGTACACACTTTTACTCATTTTGCTTTTCATACATAAAGTTAGATTTGACCAATTTCCAATGTGTGAAATGAAGAAAATACCAGAACTGCTATTTCCTAATTCCTTTAGCCTAGGGTGGGAGGAAGGAAGTAGTCTAAAGTGCTCTGCTGATAATATATTTAATTAAAAGAAGGAATGAATGTAACCAGGAATAGCTTAAAACAAACTATCAATAGAGACAAAATAGGTATCACTGAAAAGCATGATAAATGCAAAGCATATGTTTTGCCTAAAGCGGTATCATTTTGGCTCATTCTTATTTCTCCCCAAAAGGCAAGGAAATGTGATTTTTCCACACACACACACACACAAAAGGTGAAAACCATCAAAAGATAGCACCTATGTAGATCATGACAGAGTGGTGAGTGATGTTGCATTCCTCATCCCTAACTCAGACAGCAGCAAGACACTCAAATAAAGATCTGAGGTTCCTCTAAATACTGCATGTTCTGCTAGATTCCATTTTATTCAGTTGAGTATTCACCATTGGATACAAAGGAGCAAACACTGGGGAAAAAGTGCAATGGCTAGAAATTAAATCCAAACGAGGAGACTCTCACAAGGAAACAGTATCTCCTTTCCCCCTACCATGAAAAAGTACCATGAATGGTGGTGCAATGGTAAAGAATCCACAGGAGATGCAAGAGACATAGGTTCAATTCCTGGGTTGGGAAGATCCCCTGGAAAAAGAAATGGCCACTCACTCCAGTATTCTCACTTGTAAAATTCCATGAACAGAGGAACTTGGCAGGCTATAGTCCATGGCATTGTAAAGAATCTGACATGACTAAACACGCACACACACATGTACACACACACATGTACACACACACATACACACATACACGTACACATACACACACAAGCAAGCACTGGGGGAAAAGTCCAATGGCTATGAACTTAAATCCAGATGAAACTCTTGTATGGAAAAAGCATCTCCTTTCCCCCTACAATGAACAAACAGTGACACTGTGAATATTAATAGTGAAAAAGATCTAAGAAATTATTTCATACTTTATCTATTACAGTTTTCACATTAGGGAAACAGAGAGAGAAGTAAAGTGACTTGGAAAAAAAAAAAACACAGTAGAAGAAGCAAACCTGACTTAAGCATCATTAGCCTTTACTTGGAGAAGGTCATGGCACCCCACTCCAGTATTCTTGCCTGGAAAATCCCATAGATAGAGGTAGGCTGCAGTCCATGGGGTCACTAAGAGTTGGACACGACTGAGCGACTTCACTTTCACTTTTCACTTTCATGCATTGGAGAAGGAAATGGAAACCCACTCCAGTGTTCTTGTCTGGAGAATCCCAGGGACAGGGGAGCCTGGTGGGCTGCCATCTATGGGGTCGTACAGAGTTGGACATGACTGAAGCGACTTAGCAGCAACGGCAGCCTTTGCTCAGCAAGTGTGAAATGTGTTGCGTGTACCAAGTACTATGCTAGAGGCTGAAGATGTAGAAATAAAACATAGACTATCTTCTTAACAAGTCAATCTAAAGGAGGAGCTAAACTTGTAACAAAACCAACACAAGCCTAGGAGTTTAACGCTGCTAATTTCCTTTACATATAGGACTTCTGTGGTGGTCCAGTGGTTGAGAATCTGCTTGCTCGTGCAGGGGACACGGATTCAATCCCTGGTCCAGAAAGAGTCCACATGGTATGGTGCATCTAAGCTAGCTCACCACAACTACTGAAGCCCATGCTCTCTAGAACCCACGCTCAGCATCACGAGAAGCCACCCCAATGAGTCGCCCACACGTCCTAACTAGAGAGTGCCCCCAACTCGCCACAACTTGAGAAAGCCCAGGTGGCAATGAAGAACCAGCACAGCCAAAAACATGTAATCAGAAATAAGATAGACTATAAAAACGTTTCCTTTATATGTCCATTAGAGAATTGGGGTTTTGAGAAGTCATCCAGCCAGTGCATAGGATGCCGAGATATGGCTGACTCTAGACTTCATGCTCTCAACCTGTTCTTTTTAAATGTAAAAGTTTTCTGATAAATATGTTTTGGTGTTTTTGTGTATATGTACGTGTGAGGTGGGCAGTGGTGGGAAGAAGTGACAATGTGTGTATTTTCAGGATTCAAAAATCCCACTCCAGTTAGTTGTCCAGCAACCTCTACTAGTAAATACCAGAGGCAAGAGTTTGCCCACAGACAATGACCTCTGACCAGAAACATTTTGCAGAGGTACAAATAAAATTGTATCAGTCACTGCTCATTACGCTGAGCGGATTGTACGCGTGTGTGTGTGACAAGTTGCTATTGATCCTACCTAGGCTCCAGACAGTCAGAGGACCCATCTGTCCAGCGCTTTATAAAACCCTGCTCTGCCTCATCTTCCCTAGCTCTCTCCGTAAGAACTGGAAACTTGACAGAAGAAAACCAGCAGCCCTTAGCTACAAAGACTGGCCTGTTAATGATGTTGGCTCTGTTCCAACCTGGGAAGGTCAGCGCTATGCTGCGGTTTCAATTGATGTTGTAGAATGAATTCCCTGTGAGTGAGGAGAGAGAAGGCATCTCTATGATCCCAGCACAGTGGGGAGGTGGTGACAGCCTAAACAGAGGGTGGGATCCACGACCACAGGGAGGTTCACTAAGGGTAATATTCATCCCTATAGAATAGTCTGATTATAGTTTATAGTCAAAAGAGTAGGAGGAGAATCCAAATTCAGCCAAAAGCTCATAGAATTAGGCAGGCTGATGTGTTAACTATGTTATTTTTCCCAATAGGATACCAGCTTTCTTTTAGGATTGTCCCTTGGGTAGAAGTTCCACCAGTATACTTTCACTTAACAGCAACAACTACAACAATAATGACAAATAAAAAGGTTTTAAAAAATTATTAAACCAAAAATTATTTATTTCAAATATCACAGCTTGTGGTTTTTCTTATGTCCGTTTCATACATTGAAAAAGGTACCCAAAAAATATTAGCTCAGTGACTCAAAGCTAATTAGTGACAAACTGATTGAGTCAAGTTTAGGTCCTCTGACTCTAAAGCAGTGTTTCTCTGTTATAACTAGGTTGCCACAACAAAGTATCACAGACCATTGGCTCAAAACAACAAAAATTTATTCTTTCACTGTGATACAGGCTAAAAGTTAAGAAGCTGGCAAGGCTATGCTCTCTTTTATTTGTTCAGCAGTCATTTTCCTATGTGTTTTTCTAAGCAATGTATCTATTTTTCTTAGTAGGTGCTATATCTTTCCAACTGGCCTAATTTGCAAATTTCCTTTACTATTTACACCATTCTAAAAGAGAATTAAACTGCTAATTAAATTAGATCTACTACAACTCTCATGACACCCACCCAGACACCCTAACAAGGTGCATTTATATTTATCAATTCTTTTTGTTGTTAGTCTTTGATCAATTTGCTCTCTGGCATCTCTCTATGAACATGACTTTATTTTTAGAGAATAGGATTGCATAAAATGTCTCTATTGATTAGTACATAAAAAGATAAATAGGCAGCTTTTGAACATTTTAAAATTAATTCCTGCCCTGTCTCTGGTCTACACAAATTATATTAGGTTTATTGCATTCAGTGGATAGTTTGGATTTTATTAGTAGTATCAATATTTTAGAACTATGGAGTTAGATGGGAACGTAAGTTTATGTCTATACGTCACATCCAAACACAATCATTTTGAACTGGTTCTTGTTAGGGAATGACACTTATTTAATCCTTTCTTCCTTTCTTTCTTTTTTAAAAGGGGTAAAGAATGATTTATCTGTGCCTAGAAGGGAACAGCATCAGGAAGTTCACCACCCTATTTTCCACCCTATCTCTGAACTCATTTCAACTGATCAAATAAGTAGGTGATGAAAGTGGTGGAACAGTGTGACTACTAAGCAGTTTAAACTCCAATATAAGGTGCAAAAGGATAGGAAATGTGGATGACTAGAAACCAGCACTAAACAGGGTATCAGCCTTATAACCTAAAGAGGAGGTTTCCTAATAAAGGAGACCAAGGAGCCCCTTCCTCCTTCGCTGCATGGCTCCAAGGTAGAGCAGCTGTGCCCAAGGGCAGCTTTCCCACTGCTCTGTGTCTGGTGCAAGGCAGACAGTGGGTGTGGATGGCTACTTATAGTGAGCAGGAATAGGGAAAATGAACTCCATTGATTTGAATACAAATAGGACCCAGATAAAAAGAGCAAGATTCAAAAAGCCAGGATACGCTTTACCTCTGATCCAATTTCATTAACCAGAAAATATTCTTCCTTGGTAGAGAGGAGGAAGTCCATGAGGGTAGAGGGATTTAGAGGTGTCTTCCAACACCATTTCCTTCTCAAGGATGAAACAGGAACTCCCTACCTGCACCTGTGTCTTTGAAAAAAAGTAAGTTAATCAGGAGGCCCACCCCCTTTCTCAACACCTGAGCAGACTATTGGACAGGCACTCACTAACTGTTTGGTCAATGATCCCCACCCCATTCCAAAGCCTAGAAGTTCAAGCAGCAGAAAAGAACAGTTAACCAAGGAATTTCTCATGGCACTTGCCTCTCTCTTTCATCCTTCTAAACTTTTCTGTGCTCCCATAATTTTATTGCATTGTTGCTGTTCAGTTGCTCAGTCATGTCTGACTCTTTGCTACCCCATGGACTGCAGCACAACAGGCCTCCCTGTCCATCACCAACCCCTGGAGCTTACTCAAATTCATGTCCATTGAGTTGGTGATGCCATCCAAGCATCTCATCCTCTGTCGTCCCCTTCTCCTCCCACCTTCAATCTTTCCCATCATCAGGGTCTTTTCCAATGAGTCAGTTCTTCACATCAGGTGGCCAAAGTATTGGAGTTTCAGCTTTGACATCAGCCCTTCCAATGAACAGTCAGGACTGATTTCCTTTAGGATGGATGGTTGGATCTCTTTGCAGTCCAAGGGTTTCTCAAAAGTTTTCTCCAACACCAAGAAATAGTTTCCAGTAAATAGTATCCAATAAACTTGGATATCAAGAAACTATTTCTCTTGATCTTGTATAAAGTTTCTGTCTCACTTTATTTTTAGTTTTTCTCCTTGTCACTCTCTCACCTTCACACCTTTTATCTGAGATGCATCTCAGTTACTCCCCACCCTGAGTCAGGCCTGGAGGACCTCTTAGCCTGAATCCATGGCCTGACCTCCTGCTGATGCAAGGGAGGAGTGTGAGGAAATGCGCTTCATCCAGACCCAGATCCAAATCAGCCTAATGTTCGTTCTATTCTATCTCTCTTTGTATCTATCTGGGGCTTCCCAGGTGGCTCAGTGGTGAAGAGAGTGCCTGCACTACAGGAAACGCAGGTTCAATCTCTGGGTCAAGAAGATGCCCTGGAGAAGGAATAGCAACCCACTCCAGTATTCTTGTCTAGGAAAGCCCATGGACAGAGGAGCCGGTGGCAGTTGAAGAAGAGTCAGACACAACTTTGCAACTAAACAGCAACAGCACCTCTATCTATCTTTCTAACATCTATCCATTTATCTATCACAGACATTACAATAAATCTATAAGTTCAGTGTATTCTATTACTATAGTGACAAGGAGACTGAGATACAGAAATTTCAGAGTGCTCTCCATATTATAAGCTAGACAGTGATAGAACTGGGATTTGAATCCAGAAAAGTTTATCCAGATGGAGAGGTTAATGTTATAACACTGGAATTACTTGATCAACCTCTCAGTTAACAAAGCCTGATACCAGAATTCAAGCCCAAGATGGTCTTTCATCAAGATCTCTTTTCTAATATACCTTATTGTATGGTAAATCAAGAAGAAGGAAAGATGACTGGATCATATGCTTTTGTTTAGCAATATAAACACCTAAGGGAATTCCCAGGTGGCTCAGTGGTCAACAATGTGCCTTCCAATTCAGGAGACTCAGGTTTGGTCCATGGGTCAGGAAGATCCCATGAAGTAGGAAGTGGTGACCCAGTCCAGGATTCTTGCCCAGATAATTCCATGAACAGAGGAGCCTGGTGGACTACAGTCCATGGGGTCACAAAGGAGTAAGACATGACTGAGCAACTGAGCAAGCATGCACACACAAATAGCTGAATCATAGATTTTAAATGGCCTGAAATGAATATAAAGAAGTCAAGATTGTATTCATCATTCACTCATTCATTCAACTGAGAGTCCAGCCTATTGTTAAATCACAACGGCCTCATCAATGGCTCCTACAAACAGTAATTTTAAGTTTTCAATACACTGAGATACTTGGTATCTACACCTTAAAGTTTTCTACTAAATTTTAGTTGGTGGAGGTAAAATACTGTGAGATTTTCAGCATATAACTCTACAAGAAGAAGAAACCAGAAGATCTACTACTCAGTACATGGTTCAGTTCACTGACTGACATAGACACCACACAGGCCCACTGCCTGCCTCATAAAGGATATGAGCTGTGAAATTAACCCCTTGATTTCCTGGGATATTAAAAGGAGATTTCTCTCTAGCCCCTCACAAACATAAACTTTCAGGTTTTCCTATGGCAGCTAGGAAAGCAATTCACCCTACTGGTGGTGCTAGTGGTGGAGAATCTGCCTACCAATGCAGGAAACAGAAGAGACTTAGGTTCGGTCTCTGTGTTGGGAAGATCCCCTGGAGGAGGGCATGGCTACCCACTCCAGTATTCTTGCCTGGAGAATCCCCATGGCCAAAGGAGCCTGATGGGCTAAAGTCCATAGGGTCACAAAGAGTCAGATGCAACTGAAGCGACTTAGCACAGCATGCACCACTCGTGCTTAGTCTCTCACTCATGTCTGACGTTATGCAAACCCATGGACTGTAGTCTGCCAAGCTCCTCTGGTCATGGGGATTCTCCAGGCAAGAATATTGGAGTGGGTGGCCATGCCCTCCTCCATAGCACCACTAGTAAGGGAATAGTAGTCAGAGAGTGCTTGAATCCTATAGCATGGTGCTTGACTCCTCCTAAATGCTCACCAGCTCAGAGCTGCCAGAATGGAGCCAAAGGAAATAATGGAGCAGAATAACTTTGTATCTTTCATCTGGATCTTCCATACTATGTCTTACATCCAAAATCAGGAGTTGAGAAGCTGCATTTCTTAACTGTATCTTCTAAGTTAATTGATGCCAATGCTACATAAGAAATACATTAAAAACTTGCCAGATGGAGATAAAAAGTAAAATATCACCTATATTCCCCATTTTGTTTATCAGTGAGCTTGGTTTTCTCAGAATTTATCACAGAGGAAGTGAATAAGCCTTTGTCATTCATCCAGTCACTTACATTTTCATACTTTTAATCTTAACACTACTGTGTAATTATCAATTATTTTGAGCTCATCCTATGCACCATTCTGATCACAATTCATAGCTCAGAACTCACTGGTGGCTCTCACATATTTAGGGAGGATAGTCCCAAATCTTTTGCATTGCATTCAAGAGCCTCCATAAAACAGTGCCTGGATACGTTTCTGCCAAGAGTTTGCCTGTCAGTCATATCCATTTTGAAGCACCTCTCTTCTCTAAACACATGTGCAATGCCAGGTTCAGGATTTTGTCTGCTCACAATGGTTTTATTTTCAGTTCAGTTCAGTCGCTCAGTCATGTCTGACTCTTTGCACCCAATGAATCGGTGCACACCAGGCCTCCCTGTCCATCACCAACTCCTGGAGTTCACTCAAACTTATGTCCATCGAGTCGGTGATGCCATCCAGCCATTTCACCCTCTGTCGTCCCCTTCTCCTCCTGCCCTCAATCCCTCCCAGCATCAACCTTGCAAGAATACACAGGAGAACTATACAAAACGATCCAGATAATCAGGATGGTGTGATCACTCATCTAGAGCCAGACATCCTGGAATGTGAAGTCAAGTGGGCCTTAGAAAGCATCACTATGAACAAAGCTAGTGGAAGTGATGGAATTCCAGTTGAGCTATTTCAGTCCTGAACGAAGACACTGTGAAAGTGCTACACTCAATATGCCAGCAAAGTTGCTTTTATTTCAGGTAGTCTTTATTCATCTTAAGTTAAATGAGAACTTCTATCAGAAGAAAGGTCTAGGAGGACATTATATGCTTCTTTTTAACTTTACTATATTCCACTGTGGTTATGGTGCCATATCTGTAGTTCTGTTTTATTTTAAATAAATGGTTACTCATTGGTTTAAAATTGAATATAAATGTGTACTGAGTGTGAGCATATAGAAGATGCTTAATAGCTATTAATATTTGCCGGGGTCCAACCCCGGTGGATCCAGAGTAATTCGAAGTGGGGATGGAGTCAGCGAGGAGAGATTTATTTATTTAGAGATATAAAGAGAGATTAGGGAAGAATAGTGTAGTGAAAGAGAGGAGAGAAAATAGAGGAGAAAAGAGGCTGTATTCCTTGGTTTACTCAGGAGACCAATAAAGCTCCAAGACAAGGGGCTTGCACAGTCTACGTAGGCCACAGGCACCCACTTGAATAGCGGAGGGTGCGCCGCCTTGGGCTCCCTCTCATGTGGGTCTTAGAAGCCAGGGCAAATAAGTAGAACTGGAGAGCCTCTATGCTCCAGACGGGAATTCAGCCTGAAAAGGGAGAATAAGAACGACGTGGGGGAGCCAAGCATTGGTGCAAGACCCACAACTTTATTTTTGAAGGCAGCTTATATACCTCAAATTTGTACATAAAGAACTAATAGAATATGCAGAGTTATGCAGGGGCAGCAGTTCTGACCCTTATTGGGACCAGGCTTTCTTTTTGCATACCTACCCATATACAAAAGGTCTTAGGTGGTTTTACATCATCTTCTGGCCAGGGGCCTGTTAACATTTTTATGATTCTTTTCCTAGATAAATGTCTATCAACCAGAAAACGCATTTTCCCTTGAAGTGTTTTTTTTTTTTTTTTTCTGTAATCTGTATCACCCTTAAAGTACTAAATAAAGTTACATTCGGTAGAACAAAGGTGCAGTGGGTTATAACAAAGAAAGTACTTAACTCAAAAATCTAATGTTGCTAATGCCAGGGCTACTACCTGTTTTTTCTACATACCAACTATATCAACAAATAAAAGGTATGAAAACTTGGCAGCAAGTATTGGCTCAACAATGAAACCCTTAATCAGTCCTATTCTAATGATTTTGACTCCTCGGAAGTCCCTACATTCCTAGGATGTTTTAAGCTTCCTGTGCCTCTCGCGGTCGGGAGGCCACAAACAATCTCATGTGCAACTGTAAGAGTCTGGACAAACCTGTCAGGCAGGCTAGAAAGCCATCAGAGGGGTTTTTGGATTGAAACACTCTTATTATGCCCAGGAGACTTATCATCTAAAAGCTCTAAATTAACTTTTTCCAGAAAAAGGTGTTTGGGGGACAGCCCCCTGTTAATGTTAGAAGAGTAGGTGGAAAGCATAACAGAGTAAAGCAGGCATACTCTGGTTTTGGGGGTAGACGCTCGAGAAAATCCAGGGGGACCCCTGAGGCCTGATCCCGCCTTTGCGTTTTGTCAGGCCCCTTTCCTCATGACCTTTGCCACGGGCGGGATTCCCCATGCTGGCTCCCAGCAAATATTCATTGAATTTAGGAGGATGAAAACACAAATAAATCTCCTTTTCTTAAGGAAATCATCATCTACTTAGGGGTAAGAAGAGTACATGGGAAACATAGAAGGCTAAAAGATAATGCCAAATTGTCAATGATTGATATTTAAAGGAGTGGTACAGATATTATACATTATACAGGGCTCAGAAAATCATAGGAACAAGATGAGTTGGAGAAATGAAACTTATAGATGGAACATATAGCAAATCTCAAAAGTTGGGTGAGATATTGGAGAGCAAAGACTGAGACAAGGGTGCCCTGTGTGGCTGAAAAGTTCAGTGGACATACATTATCAACTCATTTTCAACTAAGGCATAGCAAATAACTACTATCTTAGAGACTCAAATGACAGCTAATCCATCAGTCAGTCAGTCAGTTCAGTCACTCAGTTGTGTCCAACTCTTTGCGACCCCATGAATCACAGCACGCCAGGCCTCTCTGTCCATCACCAACTCCCAGAGTTCACTCAGACTCACAGCCATCGAGTCAGTGATGCCATCCAGCCGTCTCATCCTCTGCCATCCCCTTCTCCTCCTGCCCCTAATCCCTCCCAGCGTCAGAGTCTTTTCCAATGAGTCAACTCTTCGCATGAAGTGGCCAAAGTACTGGCGTTTCAGCTTTAGCATCATTCCTTTCAAAGAAATCCCAGGGCTAATCTCCTTCAGAATGGACTGGTTGGAACTCCTTGCAGTCCAAGGGACTCTCAAGAGTCTTCTCCAACACCACAGTTCAAAAGCATCAATTCTTTGGCACTCAGATTTCTTCACAGTCCAACTCTCACATCCATACATGACCACGGGAAAAACCATAGCCTTGACTAGATGGACTTTTGTTGGCAAAATAATGTCTCTGCTTTTCAATATGCTATCTAGGTTGGTCATAACCTTTCTTCCAAGGAGTAAGCGTCTTTTGATTTCATGGCTACAGTCACCATCTGCAGTGATTTTGGAGTCCCCAAAAATAAAGTCTGACACTGTTTCCACTGTTTCCCCATCTATTTTCCAAGGAGTGATGGGACCAGATGCCATGATCTTTGTTTTCTGAATGTTGAGCTTTAAGCCAACTTTTTCACTCTCCACTTTCACTTTCATCAAGAGACTTTTTAATTCCTCTTCACTTTCTGCCATAAAGGGTGGTGTCATCTGCATATCTGAGGTTATTGATATTTCTCCCAGCAATCTTGATTCCAGCTTGTGTTTCTTCCAGCCCAGCGTTTCTCATGATGTATTCTGCATAGAAGTTAAATAAACAAGGTGACAGTATACAGCCTTGACATACTCCTTTTCCTATTTGGAACCAGTCTGTTCCATGTCCACTTCTAACTGTTGCTTCCTGACATGCATACAGATTTCTCAAGAGGCAGGTCAGGTGGTCTGGTATTCCCATTTCTCTCAGAATTTCCCACAGTTTATTGTAATCCACACAGTCAAAGGCTTTGGCATAGTCAATAAAGCAGAAATAGATGCTTAAATTCAAAAGTCAATCATTTAAAAATGAATTTCTTGTTTATTTATTTTCTCATCTTCTTACCTCTCTCTAACTTTTAAATACTCATTTTATTGGAACTTCAACCCATCAAGTCCAGTTTTCCAGTTATTCCATGTCTAATACCATGCAGCTAAAAGTAGCTATAAAATTCACATGATCATGTTGTCTGAATCTATTTTAATACAGTAAACTTTGACTTCAAGTGAGCCTTAATATCACCCAACAACTTTACCACCTTTCCCAGGACTATTTACTTTCACAATGTTAATGTGATGTTTCATATTCTCTATCACCTCAGACCTCCAGTCTTTATTCCTCTATTCACCATCCTTTCTCTCTTCTGTGACCTGCAAAAGATGAACTCTAGCCCATCAGGCTCCTCTGTCCATGGGATTCTCCAGGCAGGAATACTGAAGTGGGCAGCTATTCCCTTCTCCAGGGGATCTTTCAGACCCTGGGATTGGATCTTGGTCCCCTTCATTGCAGGCAGATTCTTTACCATCTGAGTTACCAGGGAAGCCCATCCTTTCTCTCAGTTAATATTTCTTCACAAACCTAAAAAGCAAGAACAATTACAAAAGAACTTCCAGAAACTCCCTTCTCCATGTCTCACCCCTGTGCAAATGTTCTTTCTTCCTATCAACTTAGATGATGTTTCTCTATTCCTCTGTGTAAAGAATATATTTCTTTTGTGTAATATATTCTGTATCTTCTCAACAACTCAGGGTCCAATGGCATGAATTAATTTATGTCTTCCACTCTTCATAGGCTCTGAATTCAAGACTCTTAACTACTCTACTCAGTATCACCACTTTAATGTCATAAAAAGTAGTTTCATTCACCTTTGTTTTGTAGTCCACATCCACTATATCAGTGATATCTATCAGTTCTCAAATCAAAATATAAACAGAACACCGGAGCTCATCATTGTCTCTTTCTCTGAACTGCTATCATTTCTTTCCTGGAACACTGCAATAGTTTTCTAGTCTCTCAATCTGTACCTTTGCCCTCTGAAATTTATTTTCAGCAATCTCAAGGATAATCTTTTTAAAATTTAAGTCAGATTATGACAATATTTGACCTATGTTCCTCCATGAGTTCTTTACTATGCCTGTAGTAAAAGTTAATGTCTTCATTTTGACTGTAACGTCTTTTGTGACCCAGTCCTTTTCACTTCTTTGACTTCATTTCTTACCACTCTCTTCCTACACTTCCTAGACTCCAAACACTCTAGCCCCCTTGCTTTGTTGTTGCTGTTGTTTTCTTTCAGCTGCACTGTGCAACTTGTGACATTTTAGTTCTCCAGCCAGGAATTGAATCTGGGCCCTTGGCAGTGATAGCACAGAGTAGTCATAATTCCCAGCCATCCCCACTTCTTGTTACTTCCGAATCACATGGCATTCATCTCTCACAGGTTTCTAGGTGGGGTAGGAAATGGTAACCTACTCTAGTATTCTTGCCTAGAAAATACCATGCACACCGGAGCCTGGTGGGCTACAGTCCATGTGATTTCAAAGAATTTGACATGATTGAGCTACTGAGCCAGGCTTCTAGAATTTGCTTTAATCTCTGCCCAAGAGTTACCTTTTCCTAAATACATACCTGGATCTCCCCCTCAGCTTCCACAGGTCTTTGGTCAAATGTCCCTTCTCAGAGACAACTTCCAGCCAGTACTTCCTGTCAAGATACTTCCGGAATTTACAGTACATTGACAAAACATCCTCATTTGCTGCAAATTATCATTACAGGAAATTAAAAGATGGTTACTCCTTGGAAGGAAAGTTATGACCAACCTAGATAGCATATTGAAAAACAGAGACATTACTTTGCCAACAAAGGTCCGTCTAGTCAAGGCTATGGTCTTTCCAGTGGTCATGTATGGATGCGAGAGTTGGACTGTGAAAAAGCTGAGTGCTGAAGAATTGATGCTTTTGAACTGTGGTGTTGGAGAAGACTCTTGAGAGTCCCTTGGACTGCAAGATCAAACCAGTCTGTTCTAAAGGAGATGAGTCCTGGGTGTTCTTTGTAAGGAATGATGCTGAAGCTGAAACTCCAATACTTTGACCACCTCATGCAAAGAGTTGACTCATTGGAAAAGACTCTGATGCTGGGAGGGATTGGGAGCAGGAGGAGAAAAGGACGACAGAGGATGAGATGGCTGGATGGCATCATTGACTCGATGGACACAAGTCTGAGTGAACTCCGGGAGTTGGTGATGGACAGGGAGGCCTGGTGTGCTGTGATTCATGAGGCTGCAAAGAGTCAGACACGACTGAGCGACTGAACTGAACTGATCTTGAGTTCAGCAATCAAAGTCTTAACTTTCAATAACTCCCTTAGTTACAGGAGAACCAAGATAGTTGATCACCTTAACAGTGGTCTCATCGATCTATCAGCTACACTTTTCTGGTTGTGTTTTTCTCCGTAGTCAGTTCATTCACTCAGTTGTGTCTGACTCCTTGTGACCATGGACTGCAGCACCAGGCTTCCCTGTCATTCACCAACTCCTGGAGCTTCCTCAGACTCATGTACATCGAGTCAGTGATGTCATCCAACCAACTTATTCTCTGTTGCCTCCTTCTCCCCCATCTTCAATCTTTCCTAGCATCAGGGTCTTTTCCAATGAGTCAGCTCTTTGCATCAGGTGGCCAAAGAATTGGAGTTTCAGCTTCAGCCTCTGTCCTTCCAGTGAATATTCAAGACTGGTTTCCTTAGGATGGACTAGTTTGAATTCCTTGCAGTCCAAGGGACTCTCGAGAGTCTTCTCCAACACCACAGTTCAAAAACATCAATTCTTAGGCACGCAACTTTCTTTATACTCCAACTCTCACATCCATACATGACTACAGGAAAAATCACAGCTTTGACTAGACGGACTTTTCTTGGCAAAGTAATGTTTCTGCTTTTTAATATGCTGTCTAGGTTGGTCATAGTTTTTCTTCCAAGAGCAAGGACCTTTTAATTTCACAGCTTCAGTCACTGTCCAGAGTGATTTTGGAGCCCAAGAAAATAAAATCTGTCACTGTTTCCATTGTTTCCCCATCTATTTGCCATGAAGTGATCAGACCGGATGCCATGATCTTAGTTTTTTTAATGTTGAGTTTTAAGCCAGCTTCCTTAGTCTCTTTTTGCACATTCATGAAGAGGCTCTTTAATTCCTCTTCATTTTCTGCCATAAGTGTGGTGTCATCTGTGTATCTGAGGTTACTGATATTTCTCACAGCAATCTTGATTCCAGTTTGTGCTTTATCTAGCCTGGCATTTCACATGATGTACTCCGCATATAAGTTAAATAAGCAGGGTGACAATATACAGCCTTGGCTTATTCCTTTTCCTATTTAGAACCAGTACTTTTTTCCATATCCAGTTCTAACTGCTGTTTCTAGACCTGCATATAGATTTTGTAGGAGGCAGGTATGGTGATCTGGTATTACTATCACTAAGAATGTTCCAGTTTGTTGTGATCCACAAGTCAAAGACTTTGGCATAGTCAGTAAAGCAGAAGTAGATGTTTCCCTGGAATTCTCTTACTTCTTGTATAATTCTAAGGATGATGATCTCTGGTTCCTCTGCTTTTTCTAAATCCATCTTGAACATCTGGAAGTTCATGGTTCACATACTGTTGAAGCCTGGCTTGGAGAATTTTAAGCATTACTTTTCTAGCGTATGAAATGAATGCAATCGTGCATCAGTTTTTTGGCATTGCCTTTCTTTGTGTTTGGAATGAAAACTGACCTTTTCTGGTCCTATGGCCACTGCTGAGTTTCCAAATTTGCTGGCATATTGAGTGAAACACTATCACAGCATCATCTTTTAGGATCTGAAATAGCTCAACTGGAATTCCGTCACCTCCACTAGCTTTATTCATAGTGATGCTTCCTAAGGCCCACTTGACTTTGCATTCCAGGATGTCTGGCTCTAGATGAGTGATCACACCATCATGGTTATCTGGGTCATGAAGATCTTTTTGTATCGTTCTTCTGCATATTCTTGCCACCTCTTCTTAATCACTTCTGCTTCTATTAGGTCTATACCATTTTTGTCCGTTATTGTGTTCATCTTTGCTTGAAATGTTCCCTTGGTATCTCTAATTTTCTTGAGGAAAACTCCCATCATTCCATTGTATTGTTTTCCTCTATTTCTTTGCATTGATCACCGAGGAAGGTTTTCATATCTCTCCTTGCTACTCTTTGGAACTCTGCATTCAAATGGGTATATCTTTCCTTTTTTCCTTTGTTTTTAGCTTCTCTTCTTTTCTCAGTTATTGGTAAGGCCTCCTCAGACAACCATTTTGCTTTTTGGCATTTCTTTTGTTGGGGATGGTCTTGATTACTGTCTCTTGTACAATGTCACAAACTTCCTTCCATAGTTCTTCAGGCACTCTGTCTATCAGATCTAATCCCTTGAGTATATTTCCATTATATAATCATAAGGAATTTGATTTAGGTCGTACATGAATGGTTTGGCCTTCCCTGGTGGCTCAGATGGTAAAGCGTCTGTCTACAATGAGGGAGACGTGGGTTCGATCCCTGGGTCCGGAAGATCCTCTGGAAAAGGAAATGACAATCCACTCCAGTACTGTTGCTTGGAAAATACCATGGACAGAGGAGCCTGGTAGGCTACAGTCCATGGGGTTGCAAAGAGTTGGACACGACTGAGCAACTTCATTGTATAATCATAAGGGATTTGATTTAGGTCATATCTGAATGGTATAGTGGTTTTCCCTACTTTCTTCAATTTAAGTCTGAATTGGCAATAAGGAGTTTAAGATCTGTGCCACAGTCAGCTCCTGGTCTTGTTTCTGCTGACTCTATAGAGCTTCTCCATCTTTGGCTACAAAAAATATAATCAATCTGATTTTGGTATGGACCATCTGGTGATGTCCATGCGTATAGTCATCTCTTGTAATTTTGGAAGAAGGTGTTTGCCATGATCAGTGTGTTCTCTTGGCAAAATTCTGTTAGCCTTTGCCCTGCTTCATTCTGTACTCCAAGACCAAATCTGCCTGTTACTCTAGGTATCTCTTGACTTCCTACTTTTGCATTCCAGTCCCCTATGATGAAAAGGACATCTTTACATCTTTTTGGGGTGTTAGTTCTAAAAGGTCTTGTAGGTCTTCATAGAACCATTCAACTTCAGCTTCTTCAGCATTACTGGTCAGGGCATAGACTTGGATTACTGTGATATTAAATGGTTTGCCTTGGAAACGGACAGAAATCATTCTGTCATTTTTGAGACTGCACCCAAATACTGCATTTCAGACTATTTTGTTGACTATGAGGGCTACTCTATTTCTTCTAAGGAAGTCTTGCCTACAGTAGTAGATGTAATAGTCATCTGAATTAAATTTGCCCATTCCAGTCCATTTTAGTTCACAGATTCTTAAAATGTCAATGTTCATTCACTGTTGCCATCTCCTGTTTGACCACTTCCAATTTACCTTGATTCATGGACGTCACATTCCAGGGTCCTATGCAATATTGCTCTTTACAGCATCGGACTTTACTTCCATCACCAGTCACATCGACACTGGGTATTGTTTTTGCTCTGGCTCCATCTCTTCATTCCTTCTGGAGTTATTTCTCCACCCTTCTCCAGTAGCATATTGGGCACCTATCGACCTGAGTTCATTTTTCAGTGTCCTATCTTTTTGCCTTTTCATACTGTTCATGGGGTTCTCAAGGCAAGAATACTGAAGTGGTTTGGCATTGCCTTTTCCAGTGGACGTGTTTTGTCAGAGCTCCCCACCACGACCCAGCCATCTTGGGTGGCCCTATACAGCATGGCTCATAGTTTCATTGAATTAGACAAGGCTGAAAAACCCACCAGACTACAATTAAAGAAAGAAACACTTCTAAAGGGGATCTCAGAGTCTAGCCATGGCTATACCCTGTGGACAGAATGCTGCCTGCTGTTTCAGTAAACAAAAGGTGCTTTCTCCAGAAAACTGTCAGTCACTGCAGCCTCCCCAGACTGTGCACTTTGAGGGGAACTCAGGATGGAGAAAACAGGATACTATTCAGATTAGATAAATAAGATGCATATCAAAGGAATCATTTCAATAAGTCCAGATTCCTACAGCTTCTTATACATAGAAACATACTACAATCTTTAACTTAAGATATCTGTTTGTGTGTGTGTGTGCGATTAGCAATAATCTTTTGATATTCAACTTCCTGAGTTTTTTGTACTTGTTGTGTTTTGTTTTTGCAAAACTCCTTTATTTCCTGGCTCCTCCATTATGTCTTTGGGACAGATCCTCTGACTTATCTGAGAGACTCTGTTTTTGTTGTTCAGTCACCAAGTCATGTCCGACTCTTTGTGACCCCATGGACTACAGCACACAAGGCTTCCCTATCGCTCACCATCTCCCCGAGTTTGCCCAAGTTTATCTCCCTTGAATCAGTGATGCCATCCAACCATATTTGCTTATAATCCTCAGTAAGACCACTGAATATAATTCTCTACTTTTCCTGAAAAAGGTCCATTTTTGTATCCTGAACTTCCATTTGAGGGTCATTCTCCTAATTAAGGAAGCCTCTAGGGACATACTGGAATACTCTCTAGAGACTTAGAAATCTGCAGATGGCTTCTCTGCATGTCTGCTCTGGCCAGAGCCATATTGCCAGTGCCTACATCTGGCACACTGGCTGCTACCCAGAGAATGTATGCTTGATCACTTCCATTGCTGGCTAGTGGGACTTAAGTTCCAGGTCCCACAGGATTTTAGCAAACATAGGAATACTTATTTTTTTATTAACATTTTTTAAGGACTTAGCTTGTTTTATTTATTTATTTCTGTATTTAATTTTGGCTGCACCATGTGGCATGTGAGATCTTAGTTCCATGAGAAGGGATCAGGGATCTTAACCACTGGACCACCCAGGAATGAAAGGAATACTTCTTAAGTGACTTTCCCCCAGCACTCAGTGCAAGGAAAGAAAAGTGCATGTGAAAGTCGCTTAGTTCTGTCCAACTCTTTGGGGCTCCATGGACTGTACTGTCCGTGAAATTATCCAGGTCAGAAATACATTGCCTTCTCTAGGGGATCTTCCCAACCCGGGAATCAAACCCAGAGGTCCTGCATTGCAGGTGGATTCTTCACCAGTTGAGCTACCAGGAAATACCAATGCAAAAGGAGCAAAAAGCAATGCCTGGCTCCCATTCTTTCCCCTAAAAAGGCCTATTTGCCTATCTTAGCAGCAGCTGCCCAAGGGCTGATTTCTGATTAACAAACATCTAGCCACAGACTGCAGTCTATCTTGGAAACCAGGGAGGCCGGCAGTGACCATCTCCAAATTTCCCTCTTGCCCGTTTCTGGTCCCCGGTGTCTGCAGGGAACAAGTTTACACATACACCTGGTGCCTCTACTTTTTCAGCTGATGCTAAGATGTGTAGTTTGATCATATGGTTCAGTTGGCCAGGAGGCTTGCATTCGTGGGTCCCACAGGATTGGAGCAAAAAAAGGAACAGTTTTAGTGTGACTATTCCCTCAGGGCTCAGAACAGAGGAAAGTGATAGAGGCACCCAGCTCCTAGTATTTCCCTGATATAGATCTATTTTAAAAGCTTTTCTCTGAAGAGCTGACTTCCAATCAGCATCTAGATAGTGACTGAGATCTCCTCTTTGGGACATTGAGAGATCTTGGCTCACCCTTAACTACTAAGAACCACTAAAACAACAACAAAAAAAGTTGTTGGGCAATCACAAAGGTTTAAGAGAGAACCAAAACTAGGGCCAGGCTTGATGACCTTAAGAAAATGGAGGTGAGTTGTTTACCTGATGAAGGGTTCAAAATAACGATCATAAAGATGGTTACCACAGTCAGGAGAACAAAATATGCAACAAAGTGAGAATTTCAACAAAAAGGCATGTGGTAATTCCACTTCTGGAATAGATGCACTCTCATGTTCTTCCAGCATTGTTTATAATGAGCAAGATATGAAAACTATGCAGCCATCCATTGACAGGTGAATTGATTAAAAGAAATATCTCTCTGTCTCTCTCTCTTGTATATTATATAGTATATGTAATTCTGCTATATGAAAAAGAAAATCCTGACAAATGTAACAACATGGATGGGCTTTGAGTGTGTTATGTTAAGAGAAATAAAGAAATATAAATATGATATGATCTTAAGTATCATGGACCCTTAAAAAAACAAACTTATTGATGCAGAGAAGATTGGTGACTACTAAATGGGGGGCGGGATATAGGCAAAAATGGGTGAAATGATCAAAAGCTACAAAATTCTAGCCACGAGGTAAATAAGTCCTGGAAATGTAATACACAGCATGATGAGTATATTTAACATGCTGTATTTTATATTTGAAAGTTTCTAAAAGAGTAGATCTTAAAATTTCTCATAACAAGGAAAAAAATTGTTAAGTACATGCAATGAATGTTAACTAAACTTATTGTGGCTGTCATTTTGCAACATATGTGTGTATATATATATATATATATATGTGTGTATATATATTTATATATATATATAAAAGCAGCATGCCTGAGAGATATTGTGGGTTCTGTTCCAACATTAGAATAAAGTAAATATTGGAATGAAGCAAGTCACACATTTTTTATTTTTTGGTTTCTCAGTGTATACAAAAGTTGTATCTATACTATACTGTAGTTTAATAGCATTAGGTCTAAATAAACAATGTGCATACTTTAATTTAAACAAATGCTAAAAATGTTAACTGTCATCTGAGCCTTCATCAAGTCACAGTAGCAATGTTCATGTCAATGATCACTGATCCCAATCACCCTAAGAAACATGTTACTGAAAAGTTTGAAATGTTGTAAGATCAGTAAACAAATGTTGGAAAAAATGATTCCAATGGATTTGTTTGATACAGGGTGGCCACAAACCTTTAATTTGTAAAAAAAAAAAAAAAAAAAAAGAGAGAGAGAAGAAAATACAATATCTAAAATCACAGTAAGGCAAGGCACAGTAAAACAAGGTACACCTGCATATCCAATCATTATGTATCAAACTAATATAATGTTATATGTCAATTATACTTCAGTAAAATTGGGGGCTGAGCACTGAAGAATCGATGCTTTTGAACTGTGATGTTGGAGAAGACTCTTGAGAGTCCCTTGGACTGCAAGGAGATCCAACCAGTCCATTCTGAAGGAGATCAGCCCTGAGATATCTTTGGAAGGAATGATGCTAAAGCTGAAACTCCAGTACTTTGGCCACCTCATGCGAAGAGTTGACTCATTGGAAAAGACTCTGATGCTGGGAGGGATTGGGGGCAGGAGGAGAAGGGGGCGACAGAGGATGAGATGGCTGGATGGCATCACCGACTTGATGGATGTGAGTCTGAGTGAACTCCGGAAGTTGGTGATGGACAGGGAGGCCTGGTGTGCTGCGATTCATGGGGTTGCAAAGAGTTGGACACAACTGAGCAACTGAACTGAAAACTGGGAGCTTCCCAAGTGGCTCAGTGGTAAAGAATCTGCCTGTCAATGTAGGAGATGCTGGTTCGATCCCTGAATTGGGAAGAACCCCTGGAGAAGGAAATGGCAACCCCTCCAGTATTCTTGCCTAGAAAAGCCCATGCTCAGAGGAGCCACGGGGGATACAGTCCATGGAATCTCAAAGACTTTGGCACAACTGAGCAACTGAGCACACACACACACACACACAATTACACACACACATGCTATTGGAGGATAAAAGGAGAGGACTGAATTATGTCCTCCTCAGATTCTTATATTGCAACCTTAACTCCCAGGATCTTAAAATGAGATCATATTTAGAATAGTGCCTATAAAGAGTTAATTAACATAAAATGAGGTCTTATGGGTAGGACCTAATTCACTATGACTGGTGTCTTTTAAGAGGAGATTGGTACACAGACACTCACAGAGGGCAGGTCATGTGTAGACGTTAGAAGAGGACATGTAGACATTTAAGAGACATTAAATCTAAAAGTGGGGAGGAGACTTAGTAGAACCCAACCTGGCCAGCACTCTAACCTCCAGAAATGTGAGAAAATAACGTTTTGTTGTTTAGGCTATCTAGTCCCTGACACTTTATTATGGCAGCACTAGCAAACTAATGCAGGGACTTATTAAGAATAGTGACCTAGAAGAGATTCAGATACACAGTTTCTTAGAAGAGAGACTTCAAAGGAGAAATCTTCAATCCTATTAGTGACATTCCCAATTTTGATACACAGAACCCTCAGTCTGTCTAAATATAAATATTCCAAACATAGTTTGCCTAGTAGAACAAGAAATTTTGACCTCTGAGGAACTGGTTAAGTTCCGGTTCTGTATTCTCACTTTAAGACTTTTGAGAGCCAATAAACTGTTCTAAGCATCATACTTTTTCATATCTTTTTCACCCATTAAATAAGAATAGTGAGGTAACATTATCAATTTTCAGGATTGTTGAGACTATCAGATATGGTGCTTAATAAAAGAGGATGTAATGCTATCATTATGATTAATAACAACAACAATAATGATATTTTATGAATTTATGTTCATTAATATTATTCATTATTAATTTGTGTCACTTTAAATAAATTTCTATGGCAATGTTTAATAACAGCACTGATATTTTAATGAACAGTTTGTTTTGTTTGGCTGCATCTAAATTAGTTATATTCAGGTATTATCTCCAGCTCCTCACCTATTAATAATAGGAGAATGATTTAAAAGTTTCATTTACATACTAGTAAATTAACTGACCTATAAGTCTGCAGCAACTTGAATTCTGAGGATACAAACCCCAAATCAGAGAGTTCTGTGTGTGCTCAGTCACTCAGTCATGTCTGACTTTGAGTTGTAGCCCTTGACTTGAGCTATAGCTCTCCAGACTCCTCTGTGCATGGGATTATCCAAGCAAGAATTCTAGAGTGGGTTGCCATTTCCTACTCCAGGGGATCTTCCTGGCTCAGGGATCAAACCTGAGTCTCTTGTGTCGCCTGCATTGGCAGGTGGGTTCTTTACCACTGAGCCACCTGGGAAGCCCAAAAGTAAGGTGAAAGTGTCAGTCATATCCCATTCTTTATGACCCCATGAACTGTAATCTGCTCCTCAAGTCATAGGGTTCTCCAGGCAAGAATACTGGAGTGGATAGAGTTTCCCTTCTCCAAGGGAACTTCCGAACCCAAGGATAAAACCCAGGTCTCCTATTTTAATAGGCCTATTTATTCAGTTCAGTTATAACTTGATGAATGCCAGTCAATCAGTTTCATGATTGTAGGCTTAAATTTCTGTAATGAACTTAAATGTAAATTCTACTTTCCCATTTTTTTTAAAATGACTCTCTCTCAAAGTTATTCAGTCGTGTTCAACTCTTGTGAACCCATGAACTGTAGCCCACCTGGCTCCTCTGTCTATGGAATTCTGTTGGCAAAAATACTAGAGTAGGTAGCCATTCCTTCCTCCAGGGGATGTTCCTGACCCATGGACTGAACCTGGGTAGCCTGCATTGCAGGTAGATTCTTTACTGTCTGAGCCACCAGGGAAGCCCTTTATACGGCTATCCAGATGTTATTGTACTCACTGGACAGATATAAACATCAGAAGACTCAAGAACAGAAAGGTTTAGTCATTGTGTACCAAAGTCCCACTGTTAGAATCTAAATCCTAATTTTGTTCCATTGACAATAAAATAATTCTAAAAACTGATTTCTTTTTAACTGTCTCTGTACTTTTCTACTGATATTTTATTACATCCTTTCCTTTTTTTTTTTTTTACCTTGTCTATCTTGTACTACCATAAGAGATTCCAATATCTGCTCCTATTTCTAAACTCAAACCAAGAGGATGAGAAGGAAAGGGCTTTATTAATGCACAAGGAAACAGAAGTGCAGACTGTGGAGGGAAGATAAATTAATAACTTAGGATGTGCCAGATACTAAGTTATGCTCTATACATGCATTATGTCATCCATGGTTCCAAAAGAACCACTGGGCAGGTGTCTCTTCTGTCTTCTTGACCCACCTCACTATATTCCCAGGAAGTAAGGTTCCTAAAAGTTAAAAAGTGAAGAGTTGGAACTGGGATTTCAGTCAGGTCAAGGAGATTCCTAAGTCTATATTCTCTCTATACATGAAGTTGTCCATCAAATAAAAGCGTACTATACAGCACCTTCCCTAGTTTCTTTTGTGCTCCCTTTGGCATTGTTGATCTCATAGGAGCCCCATATTAAGCCTTTCTAAGTCAGCATTTTCTCAGCACAGATTAGTTTCTCTGGACTCCTTGGTGCTCCTTTCTCTCTAATCTTCCCTGCTGAGGTCTCTGAAGTTAGTGTCACTGTGTTTCCACTAGTAAACCTCTTATCTTTTTTGATCTGTAGCATCAGATCCTCAGGGCAAGCTTTGAGGATTCATTCAACTATTCCCCACACACTAAAAAATAATCATTTATACTGGTTTCTTTCTTCTCTTCTTATATTTAACCGCCCTTTACTTTTAATTAAAAAGAAAACACCTCAGCATCCTGAGTTACCTAATCATCTCAGTTATCTCTATGTTCCAGTAGTAAATCCTTGAAGTAAAGCCGTCAATATTCACTTGAGGCCACATAAATCAATAATTTGCAAAATATCAGGAAATTTGAGTCTCTATTTTAACCTTTCCCTCCTTTTGTGTCCACGAGATTCCATCATTGGAAAAATATTTTAAGTTGCTTTATATACCTTTGCTTCCCTGGTGGCTCAGACAGTAAAGAATCTGCCTGCAAGGCAGGAGACCCAGATTCGATCCCTGAGTAGGGAAAATTCTCTGGAGAAGGGAATGGTAGCTCACTCCAATATTCTTGCCTGGAGAATGCCATAGACAGAGGAGCCTGGAGGGCTTTAGTCCATCGGATCACAGAGTCAGACACAACTGCATGTCTAACACACTTTTTTTTGTTTGTTTGTTTGAATGAATATCACTATTCATTGAGAATTTTAAAAAGCTACTAAATAAGGAAAACTATTACCTTCTAAATAACAATGATGTTTTGATTCTAGAGACAAATTTACTTAGTGCATTCCAGTTTCAAAGGTATGTTAAGCAACCTCTTAGCCTGGATGAATTCACTGTCTAGTGTGGAAGACAAATCACTACAACAGGATACAGGGAGAAAAGAGAACAACTACCATGGGCAACTGGCCATAGGAACACATTGAGGGAATACAGATCTTGATCATTTTTAAGAGGATCACAGAAACGATGCTTTAGTTTCACTATGAAATATAAAAATCAGAAAGGGAGTCAGAAATTATGCCACACAAAGCTGACAAATTCATTTGGCCTATGACACAAGAGCTCTGTTGGGTGAGGAAAAGGACTAGATTCAGTAAACTTGAGAAGGAAACCTGGCTCCATTAATTGCTGTGTGACCTGTGAGAACTTTGGCAAATTACTTAATCTCTAAGGCATGATTTCCTCATTTTAAAACGAGTAATAATCACTTCCACTCCATCGAGTTAATTTGAGGATTAATCAGGGAAATATATTTTAAATTCTCAATGAATAGTGATATTCATTCAAAGTTAGAGTCATTTCCTGGCAACCAAATGCAGTGAACAGCTTCTCTGAAGTACAAGGAAAGACACCAGAAGTAAATAATTCACTGTTGAGTCATAAATGGACTCAGACCACAGCGTGATAAGCAGAGCGAGAATGTCGTAGTGACTATATGAGACTGGGAATCTGGACTCACATTCATTTCCTGAGTGACTCTGGATAAGTTATTTATCCTCTTCAAATCTTGTTTCTCATCTTTAAAGTAGGAACTCCAATAGAATTCTCATGGGTATGGTTATTATTATTAATATGAGAAAAGGCATATATGTAAGAGTAAATGCCAAGAAATCCTTCCTTTCTTCATGCAAATATTTCTGTCTATCTTTTCACCACTTGACTTCAGTTTCCCTATTGTGTGATTGCCAGAATCAAAACTTCTTCTTTAGTGGTTCACCCAGTCCTCTTAATGCATTTAGACTCATTCATTCTTTGGACCACCACCTTCTAACATAAATGGCTTCGCCCTCTCACCTTTTATGTTTTATCCACCTATCCATTTGAACTAACAACTGATTTAGCTACCATTAGATTGATATGAAATTAGCACATTTGTTAGGTTATTTAAATCAATATCCCCTAGTTCAGTATCCCAAATAAAAAGACCACTTTTTTTTTTTTCAGGACAAAATGAAAATATAATCAGACATGGCTTTTATTTAAATTTGTTCCCAGTCAGTTCAGTCGCTCAGTCATGTCTGACTCCTTGCAACCCCATGGCTGCAGCATGCCAAGCTTCCCTGTCCTATACCAACACCCAGAGCTTGCCCAAATTCATGTCCACTGAGTTGGTGATTGTCACCTTCTCCTCCTGCCTTCAATCTTTCCCAGCATGAGGGTCTTTTCCAATGAGTCAGCTCTTTGCATTAAGTGGTCAAAGATTCGGAGCTTCAGCTTCGTCATTCATTCTTATACTTCATCAATTGTTGCTTGGTCAAATATGCTCAAAGCATGCCTGACTGCAAAAATAATACTCCATTAACTAATAATTTAAACAAGTGCAAATCTTCCCTTGAACCAATTTTTCCAATTATAAGATAAAAATAATGATACCATGAGGTCTGCAAGGCAGGAGCTGTTATTCAGTTCAGTTCAGTTACTCAATCATGTCCAGCTCTTTGTGACCCCATGAATTGCAGCACACCAAGCCTCCCTGTCCAACACAAACTCCCAGAGTTCACTCAAACTCACGTCCATCAAGTCAGTGATGCCATCCAGCCATCTCATCCTCTGTCATCCCCTTCTCCTTCTGCCCCCAATCCCTCCCAGCATCAGAGTCTTTTCCAATGACTCAATTATTCATACGAGGTGGCCAAAGTATTGGAGTTTCAGCTTTAGCATCAGTCCTTCCAAAGAACACTCAGGACTGATCTCCTTTAGAATGGACTGGTTGGATCTCCTTGCAGTCCAAGGGACTCCCAAGAGTCTTCTCAAACACCACAGTTCAAAAGCATCAATTCTTCAGCTCTTGGTTTTCTTCACAGTCCAACTCTCACATCCTATATATATATACTCTTTCTCTCTCTCTCTCTCTCTCTCTCTCTCTCTCTCTCTCTCTAGCAGATACATGATCACTGGTGGCTTATAATGAGGTAAAATAACATTTGCTGGATTAATTATGTAATCTTGAGATTTTCCCTGAGGAGTGACTACTAAAAATAGTACTATCCAACATTAATTAAAAGTGTACAAAATGCTAGGCAATATTGTAAGTACTTTGCATATTAATAATTTATCTCCAATCATTAACTTTTTTGAGGTAGATAGAATTATTGTCACCATTTTATAGGCTAAAAAAAGCCTTTTTAAATAGTCTAGTGACTTGTCCAAGATCACATAGCAAGTGCCAGAGTCAAGGCCCAAATCAAACTCTAACTGGAAAGAAACTCTGATTTTCATTACAATGCTCAGTAGGAAGTGAAATAATATAATTAAATTATTAATTCCCAAATCTAGAACTGTATGCTAGACTTCAGGTTTCAGATTCACATAATATGCTATACATAATTTCCACATGCATATCTAAGAAGCATCTCAATGTAGTATGTCCCATAATCCCATAATGAACATTTGCTATTCCACATGTTTGTGCCAATTTCTCCTTTGGCATTTGATATTCAACCCCCACCATGTTCAGATGCAAAAGGTGGATTTGACACTTTCCTCTCTCAGTCCATATCCAGGTTATCAGTGTCTCCAAATGGCTGCATCTTCAAATTTTCCCCTAATATCACTACTTATCAGCTCCACCACTACTGCCCTCATCCAAGCTATTTTTCATACGATTACTGCTATAGTCTTCTAGCTGGTCTCCTTTCTTCTGCCCTTAACACCCTACCTTACAATATATTATGCCATCAGATTAGAAACTAACACCACCACTGAAGCCATACTAATGGAATAACATGAAGCGGTAAAGCTGAGTGAAAATGATTTCATATACTGTGAAAACTAACCTCTGAGATACAGAAACTGAGAAAGGCACATTATGGAATATAATACGGTATTTTGAAAAGATGGCAAGAATATGTATATGTGGTTCCTTATATCAACATGTGAGCATGGCAGTTTCTTAATAATTATTGAATGTAAGTATGGCTGCATATGTTCAGTGCAGTATTCTCTTCACTTTTGTGTATATTTGAGTATTTTCACATAACATATATAAAGAAATAAAATATATAATAAAGTTGTGTTTGTGTGCTAAGTCACTTCAGTCTTGTCCAACTCTGTGTGCCACTTACAGACTGCAGCCCGTCAGGCTCCTCTGTCCACAGGATTCTCCAGGCAAGAATACTGGAGTGGGTTGCCATGCCCTCCTCCAGGGGAATTTTCCCAATCCAGAGATGGAACCTGTGTCTCTTACGTCTACCTGCATTGGCAGGAAGGTTCTTTACCACTAGCACCACCTGGGAAGCCCATAAGGAAGTTATAGATTGTTAAATATTAGATCATATCTCAACTTGCTCAAAGCCCCCCCCCCCCTCCTCCTCCAGTGACATCCTGTTAGGATCCAAAAGGAATCTCAAGTTTCCTACCTGGCCTTGTATTGCCAGGACCCTGGCTTTTCCCCCAAGGGCATCTCCCATTCTCTTTTGCTCACTCCCCTGCTCCAGACAGACCTAGTCTCCTTGGTTTTCTTCAAACACAACATGCGGTGAATCCATGTGTGGTCTTTTTCACACTTTTCTTTCTTAAACACTCTTTTCCTAGTATATATAGTATGCTAGAGAAGAAACTGAATAGCAAACATTTAAATAAATTTAAATGAAATTGCTAACAGGTTTTGCTTTAGTATGATCCAAGAGATTTAAAAGGATATTCCTAGAAGACCCAGATATACTTTGTTTCTTGTTCATTTCTTTCCATCGAGCATTCTCTCTTAGCCACAAAGCCTCGGCAATCCTTATTTCTTCCTGTCTTTCATTGCTTCTCAGCACCAAGGGGTGATGCCTTTTCTTCTGTTTAAAAGCAGTGAATTACTAATTGGATTTTTTAGATGCACAAACATGATTAAGAATAGAAAAGTTTTTCTTGCCAGTGGCATAAAAATAACTCTTAGCCAACTGAACTTGATTAACATTAAAAAAACGCACAGATATTACCTATTCTTGAGTTTGGGACATTCTAATTAAAAAACAAAATGTGATGCATTCTCAAACATCTTTTAAATGAAGACAGTAACAAATGTTTTGAGCCCTTGACTCAGCGCATCTTCCCAAATGTCTACCATTAGCAAGCTATAGCCACGTATGTCAGTGCAGTTGGGAAATCAGACCCACAGGTGTATATATTGTGAGGCGAGGTGAAGTCGCTCAGTCGTGTCCGACTCTGCGACCCCGTGGACTGTAACCTACTAGGCTTCTCCGTCCATGGGATTCTCCAGGCAAGAATACTGGAGTGGATTGCCATTTCCTTCTCCAGGGGATCTTCCCGACGCAGGGATCGAACCTGGGTCTTCCGTATTGGAGGCAGACGCTTTAAACTCTGAGCCACCAGGGATTATGCTCTCCAATAAATGAAAAGGTCCTGGAATTAAAATTGTGTGTGACATTTAGAAGCTGTATCTGAAATATCCTAAAACCTCTTAATGGATAGACTCATGTAGCAAAGAACACGCGAACATGAGTATCCAGCTGTCAAGACTAACTGCGGAAAAAAAAAAAAAAGACTAACTGTGTGTCAGGTCTGATATTCCACATAGCAATATGATTGCTTTGCATTTCTTCTCATTTGCCACATGCCCTATAAATCAATAGAAGAGATTTGCTATAACAGGGGTTAAGGAACTTGCTCTTACTGATTGAATTACTCTATGAGAATCTACCCCCTTAAACTATTATAAAACCAAGTTAATAACATTGACTAAATGACAACTGAATATGAGGCAATTTTGTGATTCATGTTATTACAGTCCACTTTTCCACATTTTTTGGGAAAAATGCTTTTCAGCTCTTCTTTTACATTCTCTGAGATGAGAATACATTTTCTCATTAAAATGAATGAAAGAATGTCACTGTGACAACTTCTCTCTCATTTTTTAAAATTAAATTGCTGCTTTGCTAAAGTTCTAATTCCCTTTAATTAAGTAACCATTAAAAGAATTCAAGTTGAGTATTCAGAAAAATTGTAACAGATATGAAACAGACTCGTCAATCTGGAGATCAGCACTAATGTCCGTAACATTACTGTCATTTGTGTGCATTTGCTGTTTAAAGTTGGAAGAATGTCCACTTAGGTTAATTCTGAGCTGCACAGATCCTACTTTATGGGAAAGTGTATAAGTGACAGTGGAATTGCAAAGAGACTGCCTATTTTTCTTCTTTTTGACAGTCCTTCGCATATGGTACCCAAAGATTTTTACGGATTTTGGTTTCAACATCCAAAGCGTTACCAAAGCTATTAAAGTATTTATTTTCCCACTATTAAATGTCTGTAGTGGAGCCAGGGGCTTCCCTGGTAGCTCAGCTGGTAAAGAATCCACCTGCAATCCAGGAAATCTTGGTTTTATTCCTGAGTCAGGAAGGTCTCCTGGAGAAGGAATAGGCTACCCACTCCAGTATTCTTGGGCTTCCCTGATGACTCAGATGGTAAAGAACCCACCTGTAACATGGGAGACCTGGGTTCTATCCCTGGGTTGAGAAGATACCCTGGAGGAGAGCATGGCCCACTCTAGAAGTCTTGCCTGGAGAATTTCTTGGACAGAGAATCTTGGCAGGCTACAGTCTATGGTGTCGCAAAGAGTCGGACATGACTGACTAACCACAGCACACAGCACAATGGAGCCAGACTGATTATCTGCTATAATTACCTAAAATCTGTTGGCAAGCAACATGTGAACCAGCATGGCCCATGCTTCAAGCCTTTCAAGGCAGCCTCAATCTTTGTGAATACAACCAAATTGGATTTGTAGAAAGGGTCAGTATCCCCAGAATATTGGACTCTCTCTGGCAACAGGTAAAGAATGGAGAAGGGAAAGACACCCAGAGTTTCATCAAAATCTTGATTTCTGCTCTTCTACACAAGCTTAGCTGGAGATAGACTGGCAAATTATGTAATTGAGATCACACAGCAGGATGAGAAAGACAGATTTTCAAATTTACTTTTATTGATTGTTGATAGGTCAGGAGGTTTGAAATGATTTTATATGGATGCCTGCCTAGACGGTCAATTGAGTTTATAATCATGAATTGATGTAGGACTGCTGTTTGCACTGAATCATGGGGACCCCCTTTCTCAGGTTCCAAATATGTGTTTTATGCATGAAATCAGATGTAGTTTATAGGAGCTAGATGTTAGAATCCAAACTGGGTTTGAATTCTAGTTCTACCATTTCCTAGTGGTGTGTTTTGCACCTTCATTCTCCAAGTTGATGTTTTCTCATTTACAAAACTGGCATGGTAAAAGCAGAAATAACTCTATACAGGGTTGTAAATAAATAAATATCACCTATGCAATAGTTAAGCACATTGTTTGATATATATTTTTTCAATAAAATTAGCTGTTTTTTTTTTTTTAGATCCTCCCATACTCATCTAATAGAAGAAATTCTGTTGATCCATCAAAAAGCTGTGCTGTGCTTCTCCCTCCATTATATCTTCCCTGTATCTCAGGAATAAATTAATCTCTCTTTTATCTCCTGGTATCTTATGGTGTATGTCTCTTTCCTTCTTTCATGTAATACCTCAGTTTTGTCCCATGCACTTCAGGGATGCAATTCTCTCTGCCAGCCCCAGAAGTGGTCTGTGTAGTCGGGTAGCATGACATGAAGCAATACAGTGCTGAGATTCAGCACAGAATCAGTGACTTGGTGGAGTCACATGTTCACTTCCCGACTTTCAGAAAAGTACTTATTCTCTCTTCCTTAGTCTCTCCAATTTTAAAGTGACGAATCATGATAATACTAATACCCATATCACAGAGCTTTTATGAGCATCAAATATAGGTGGAGCACATAGAACATTGTCTGTACCTAGTAAATACTCAATAAAATTTGGTAGTATTAGTAAGAACAACCCATTCTTCCTAATTATAGATGATTTAGAAGTGGGCACGTGACCCACTTGTGGATGGAGAGACAAGAAAGCACAACTGGGAAGTCCATGGGGTGTCTTTGCTGATCAAACAGTGTCACATGAAGAATCTCTTTTTTGCCTCTGCGTGTTGTTGGGTCTGGCTATGACCCTTGGTGCCATTTTTCTTTCAGCCTGAGATTAAAGGCAACATGAGGATGACTGGGCAGAGATGGGAAAAAAAAAAAAAAACAGTCTTTCATGGCAAAAATAAGCTGATTGTTATACCTCTCCTGGATCTAATCCCATCAAAGATAGTATTCTTTTAAGTTCATTTCAGCTAGACTTTCTATCCTAATTTAAATATTGGCAATGTGGACTTACCACAGGTTATCTTATTTTATTACTTGTGTATAATTTCTACTTATTTCACTCTCACTCCTACCACCACCAGCTTGTAAAATCTTTGGCAAAATGAACAATGGACTGATAAAATGCACAGAGGCTTTGAAGTTGGATCAGTTTGGGTACACATCCTGTCTCTTCTACTTCTGTGCTATAAAATCTTGAAAAACTTACTTAAACCTTCTGAGCCTCAGTTTCTTCATTTCTATTCTGAGGAAAATAGTATCCACATTGCAGGGTTTTCTGATAATTAGATGATATGTATGCAAAACGTCTGCCAGTGTTTGGCCCTCAATTGGCACTCAGTAAATGGCCCTTCTATTTTCCCTTGTCCCTTATAATTTGCATTTACTTGCATTGACTTCTCCTTTACTTTCAGTAGATAATCAGCAAGCATTTCCTGTAACCACAGTTGCTGTTTCTAATTTGGTATTAGGACTGCAGTAATGCACTGTGAATTTAAAAGCATCTTTCTGCAACATATATGAAGAGGGATGTGAACTGGGTCAGTACAGCCCATAATGAGGACGCAATCCCAGACTTTTCATAGTGTCAAACTTCCTCCTGTCCACGTTTCTGAACCCATATAGGTATAGAACTACACTAATAATAATAACAGCTGTGTCTATCAATTTATGTTGTACACTGAACTCCCTTGTTGGAAGGAGTTATTACTATTTAGTAAATGAGGACACAGACTCAAAGGGAATAAGAAATCTATCCGTGGTTCTACATCTAACTAGAATCCCAGTTGTTCTCATGGGAACTTGACCATAGACTTGGCTTCAGATATCCTACATTCCCATATACTCTTCCCACTCAAACAAGAAAGACAATGCAAGTTAAAGAGAATGGTGTTGAATTCATTCTAATTAAGTCAATAATTTACAAACTTCAGTGCTGTATTATGCACAATCTATTATTTAAGATTTACCTTGAGAATATTGCAACATACCAATGCCACACCCCTCCTGTTTTGAAAAGCATTGCTTTAGAGTGTAAGTGCAGACGGGCTTCCCGGGTGACACTAGTGGTAAAGGACCCACCTGCCAATGCAGGAGACATGGAGACTCGGGTTCAGTCCCTGGGTATGGAAGATCACCTGCAGAAGAGCAAGGCAACCCATCCCAGTATTCTAGCCTGGAAAGTCTCCGTGGACAGAGGAGCCTCAAGGGCTACAGTCCATAGGGTCACAGAATCAGATACAATTGAAGCAACCTAGCACAACACAGCACATAAGTGCAGACAGGAGGCAAGTGTTTCTGTCTGATGAATGAAGAAGAACAGTTAATTCTTAGCATCTACAAGGTCATGCTTTTCCTAAGTTTTCCACTCTTGCATTCTTTCCATTGGAGTTATTTTTTTGAAAGTCAATTGTCCAGTGCTAAGAATACTGTGAATGTCTATGTCATAAAATAGGGGGATACAGTGATAATCGATTTTAACTACCATTTGATGATCAAAACCCTTCGTGATACAGTAAGCATAACATTTCACTGCAGCTCAAGCAGAGAAATCTGCTTGCCTTAGTTACTCATGGGTATGGGCTGATAGAAAACTGATTTCTACACGAAATTTTGTGATTGCTGCAGCAAGAAAGAGGACATGGCAGATTGCATGCTAGCTCTTCATGCATCCTCATAAGTGATGCTGACAGTCCTGCTCACATTGCATAGTCCAAAGCAGGTCAACAGACATCATCTAGTTTCACAGGTCCAGGTTAGCACAGTCTTACATAGGACTGGAAGGAAACTAGTGTTTGTGAACATCACAGACATGCCCAGTTTCAATACTTTTCTAAGTTGTGCAGAAGTGAAGAAGGCCAACATCCAAAGTTATAATGATGACCATGATTATAATAATGACACACATACACATATATAATAAATATAGTATATGTTATAGATATGCTACATATACGTGTGTGAATATATATATACATACAGTCAATATTTATCTGCTTTTTAGCTTTTACTAAATGGTAATCTCTACCTCACTAATTTTATATCACTTCTACTTGACTTGGTATTGGTAACTACAGCAACTTTCTTTTAGTTCCTTCTGTATATCCAACTACTTTCTACTTTAGAGCCTGCTTGTTTGATGTTGCCTCACCCAGAATGGTCTCTGCACATATATTTACTGATCTCTGTCATCCTTCAAGACAAAATTTAGGTTAATCCCTTTAGTTCCTGAAACTATATTATGTTGATTTGTTTAATCTTTTTTAATTGAAACTTTTTTTATGTCACTTATCACAGCTGTAGTTATGACAGTATCTAGGATTCCAACTCCTCGTGCACTTAAAAAACATTGCCACAGTATGTCTAATACAACATCAAGTAGAAAATCATGTGGTAAATATTTTGCTGAACTAAATAATATTTTTTGGCCATATATGAATGCTACTTCTCTGAGAGGAAAATCTAATCCAAATCTCTGTCCTTCTCTACCCCTTCCCTTGGTTTCTGGTCTTTTTTAAGAAATCATCTAAGCAATTAGAATCAAGTCTTTGGAGAGCCTGATGGCTAAGCTTCCCTGTGAACCTAGTGACAGGAATTTCAGGGGATTAGGGCTCTATATTTTATTTCACCAGAATAACTGTCATGATTTATGTTCTCAAGCTCTCAGGATAGACACAACCGGATTGCATTTCCCTGTTCTTTTTTTCATTCTCCCAACTTTTGGCAAAAGATTCAGGATATCACAGCAACTACCAACTCCCCTGTCTCTTTCTCGGCTGGGTGCTGACTTGCTGGGTTCACTTCAAGATCTAATCCCAGGATTTATACCATCCCTAACCTCTTCATACACCTTTCTTCCTGCTGATCTCACAAAATTCAGCTTAGGATGGGTTGCTTGGCTTCTTGATTTTCTTCACTATAAATTGTCCTTGTTACTCTACAACCACCAAACCAGAATACAGACAACTGGAATTTGTGTTTCCCTCTAAATTCTAAATTTATTATAGAAATTGATATGCTAAACAAATTCAAAAGTAGCAATGTGGCAAGACTTTATTAGATAGCACAGGACAGACAGTCCTATTTCTTCCCAACTTCCTCTGGAAAAGACAAACAAATTAGAACTGTTTTAATATGCTGTGTTCCTGGCATTGATTTTCCCATCTAGTCTACTTCTGTCTTCCTTTCCACATTGCTATTTTACTTAATATAGCTAAATTAATTTTCTCTGGGTTGAATGTATTAGCCCAATTACAAACAATGAAGAGCAGAAATTTGCCTGTGCATACAAATTAGGTGATGCAAATCTCCTATGGTCCTCAAAATTCAAAATCTTACCTAATACCTCAAGTCCCCGGTTATAATGACTGCTCACCTTTGACTGCATGGAACTTGTCAGATTGTGTAGCTAACTACTTGACTCCTCTTTAAAGATCTCATTTCTTGCTCTGTTTCTCTTCTGGTTGTTGCAGTATGCCATGTCTCCAGAGATGAATCTTAAGCCTAAGTTTTAATTTATTCAATGAACATGATAAAAAACAATATGATACAGAAAATACACACCCATATTCCCTTTGAAGAAATATCTGCCTGGAAGCCAGGACCTCTCCTTGGAGAGATCATGCCAGTCTTTGACTCCATGGTTTCCCTGTGTGTGAGCTTCATGACTGTGAAGCAACTATGTTCTCATGTACCTACTTCCCTGAGAAAATGTAACACCTTTAGTTTGATCATAGTCAAGAGTTACCCTGGCTTGCTTATAACATTCTGTAAAGTGATACGCACATAATGATTCATACTTGTTCTTATAGTTTACTTGCTTGGAACTACTTTAGTTTCTCACCTTTTAGGTTCTCATGGGGATGTAGATGAAGGTTGAAGTGAAAGCTGATAGGGGTAAAATTGGAAGGCTCTGAATACTTTATTTCACTTTTCATATACTGTTAGAACCTTCATCCTTCATTTATAAAATTGGTATTATGATACCCAGTTTGCAGATTGCTGTAGGAATTAATGAGCTAATTTTGTAAAGCACCTAGAATGATATCTAGTACAAAGTAGTATTCAATAAAGGTAAATGTTATCATGCAGAAGCAAATTTTACCTGTTACAAGCAACATGAAAACTGTATCTCTCTCAAAGTCATTCAGTCATGTCCAACTCTTTGCTACCCCAAGGACCGTATAGCCCACCAAGCTCCTCTGTCCATGTGGTTCTCCAGGCAAGAATACTGGAGTGGGTTACCATTCCCTTCTACAATGGGTCTTCCGGACCCAGGGATCAAACCCACATCTCCCACATTGCATGCAGATTCTTTACTGTCTCAGTCATTAGGAAATTCCTGAAGAGTAAACACTGATATTAGTTTAGCAGGTATACATTTTAAAGTAGTGTTCTGTTTTGCCGAAAGTTTTCACTTTCATCTCAGATTCAAAGAATTTGTTAACAAACTAAGCCACTCATTATATACAATTATATATATATAGATAGATACAGATATATTAGAGAATTATCTAGCTTACTTTCAACATACTAACATTAAAAGGAAAGAGAAATACAAAGAGCAGAGAATACATCACCAAATTGGGTTTTGACCAACATCCAGACTTAGGCAGTGCTGGTAAGGCTTGAGTCACCGCACATCTGGAGTCTCAGTTGGGAAAAGGTCCCAGTCCATGCCATGGGTGAGACTTCAAAGACTACAGTTTGAGATTCTCACTTTTAATTTTAGGATCGACTCAAACTGATATCGTCTGTGACCAAATTGCAAGCTTGGTTTCATGTTAATGCTGCTGGTTTTACCATGGAAAGCTTTGGATGTTGCTGAGCCTGGAGCTTGGTTGGCCAGGCCCCCTCAGGGGCTCAACAATCTCAAGATTCCTCCCTCATTTTATCTAAGGTGCTCCAAGTCTTGCTTTCACAGCAGGCAGTCACTCAGTCACAGTCAGGGCAGTGTTGGGGCAGGTTAGAAGCAAGGTCAGGCGCCTGTTCTGCTTTGTCTCTGAAGCCCAACAAGACTATTTATTTAATTTTCCTGACATGTACTTAAACTTACAGTGATAAAATTTCCTTTTATTTTTAATAAAATATTTATTCTATACATATATTTTGAGTGCCATGAACTATGCTCTAGGTGTTGGAGCTACAACAAAGAATAAAACAGATGAATATTCTTGCTCTTAAAGCAAAGGAGACAGGTAAAAAGCAATATTTTTTTCATATACATATTTTCACATATGTGCATGTATATATCTAATATACATATCTAATATTTATGTTATTTATTTTCTACTCCCTTGAATCAGACTTAAATGGTACTTGTCATGATTTGGTGAAATAATCCCTCCAAATATTAGAACAGATAAAATAGAACTAAAAACTTGTTAGCAAACAGGCTGTTTTGATAACTTAAACGGTAATAAAAATCAATTTTTATTTGACTTGAATAAACCCTCAAACCTAAAGAGACAAAATAGGACTAAAAAGGAATATATGAAATTGTTGGATATGGAAGTGTAATTAAATTAGTTGTCTAGAGAAATATCCTCAAATTTTCTTCTCCTACCAGAAATTTAGGTTAAGAATCCTTAATCTGAGGTTTGTGAATGTTTTAGAGAGCATGTCAATAATTTTCAATAGCTTTGAGGCTCCTCTAAAATTAGATGCAGGATTTTGTTTCTCTGTGTCTAATGTTCCTCCCCTGATATTCCTCACCTGCCCTGGGGAGAGAGTCTATAGTTTTCCTGAGATATCCCACAAGGCTTCTGATGGGAACACTAAAAATCTAGTCTCTTAGCAACTTTCGAGTATTTAGTACAGTTTTGTTGACCAAAATCACTCACATTTCTGTGATGTGTATCATAATATATAAATATATCAAACATACTGTACACCTTAAAATTACACAATTTTATTTGTCAATTATATCTTCAAAAAAAAAGATTTGTTAAGCATTCATTTAAGCAATAGTTACAGATGTAAATCACTCTCAGGAGATGAGGTATGCAGGTAATTGTTAGGTTAGTGTGCTGTATCTGATCATATAATAGACATCCTGCTCTGGCCTTAGACAACCCCTTCCTCCAGAAGAGTTTATACCAGCAAAGCATCAAGTAAGAAGGTCTTACTAAATGCAGAGTTCTCTCGACACAAGAGACTTTCCTTTGGACCTCAAAGGAACACTGGCACTCAAAAATTAGAATCCAATGTAATTGGTGCTAGAGTACATAATCAGCAGGAAGTTATTGGCTGTTTCTTTATTCTGTTCAGAAATGTTGACATTTTGCCACAAGTTCTTATGTGTACAACATATATAAATATTATTTACCCTCTGTATACAATCAAAGAGCTTCCCTGATGGCTCAGATAGTAGATAATCTGGCTGCAAAGCAGGAGAATATAGTTTGACTCCTAGATTGGGAAGATTCCCTGGAGAAGGGAATGGCAACCAACTTCAGTATTTTTGCCTGGAGAATTCCACAGATAGAGGAGTCTGATGGGCTACAGTTCATGGAGTCTCGAAGAGTCAGACTGAGCTACAAGCATACACGTGTGCGTGTGCACACACACACACACACAGGCCAGATCAGTAGATCAGTCTTGGACACAATCACAACTGACATTTATAATATAACTTACTGATCACCACTGATATTTATAATATAGCTTACTGTTTACAGAGTTTCTTTAGATATATTGCTTTATTTGGAATGAGGAAACCAAGATGCAGAAAAGATTGCCGAAATCCTATAATCAAGAAAATGTTGTAACAAGTGATACTTCCAGAAAAAGCATTGTTCAAATCAAGAATTTAATAAACAGAAGAGATTTCCCTTATATAGTAAATTCTGTTTATTTTAAAAAGCTACTTAATTGCACTTTGTTGTTTCAGACTTTCATCCTATGCATAGTAACCTGAAATGGTTAAATGCTTAATGAATTCTGTTGCTAGAATAATGTGATCAATACAGTTTTCATATCTACTTACCAAATCTCTAGAATGAAAGGTATTATATTATTTAGAGTAGCTCCTCTTTTCATAAGCTCTTGTTCTCAAATGACTTTTACATATCTCTGGAGTATGCTTATTCTAAAATCTCAGACATACGAGACACTGATTTCTTTTCTTTGATAATTTTCCGAATATTTTCTTTCATCCAGCTTGGTCTGTTTTTAGCTGTGCTGCAATCACTATGAAGAGAATCTTTAAACATATAATAATTTTTCTTTGAATAGTCTATGCCATCATCCATTCTAGTTACTCATCCTACTTAATTTCACTTAGGAAAATCTGACAATCTTTCAAGCTTAATATTTTAATCAAAATTCAGAGTTTTATTCTCCCCGGGCTTTCTTTAGTTTTCTGAGGAAGAGAGAGTGGGGTTGAGAAAGCCAGGGTTAAATATCTTTGCCTTTTTCTAAGAGTACCTACCCAATTTTATTTATTGCTTATTTTGAGTCATGCTGAATTTTTTACAAGAACATATGTGAATTCTCAGGCAAACCTCAGAAAAACTAAAGTGAAGACTCTTTAAAATGCTCTTACCATGTTAACAATTTTTTTTCTTTTCATTTCTCTTGAATTTCAAGAGCAGCATTTTTTAAAGAGAAAATTCTAGTTCCCTGTGAATTTAATATTGGATTGTAATGTTCAGAAAGACATTTAGATGAAGGTTGATAACTCAAAAATTTAATCCATCTAATCCAGTAATAATATCAGGGGACATTAGAGTAACGATAACTATATCAACAACAATAATCATAGCATGCTGCATGCCAATCACTATGCTGTTGGGTATAACTATCTATCTTTGCAACAATAATAGGAGATAGAGAGTATTAATAAATACTGCAATGCTTGACAGTGAAAGTGAAGTCGCTCAGTCGTGTCTGACTCTTTTCGACCCCATGGAGTGTAGCCTACCAGATTTCTCCATCCATGGGATTTTTCCAGGTAAGAATACTGGAGTGGGTTACCATTTCCTTCTCCAGGAGATCTTCATGACCCAGGGATTGAACCCGGGTCTCCCACATTGTAGGCAGACGCTTTACTGTCTGAGCCACCAGGGAAGGCAATGCTTACTGCTGCTGCTACTGCTAAGTCACTTCAGTTGTGTCCGACTCTGTGTGACCCCATAGATGGCAGCCCATCAGGCTCCCCCGTCCCTGGGATTCCCCAGGCAAGAACACTGGAGTGGGTTGCCATTTCCTTCTCCAATGCATGAAAGTGAAAAGTGAAAGAGAAGTCGCTCAGTCATGTCTGACTCTTCATGACCCCATGGACTGCAGCCCACCAGGCTCCTCCATCCATGGGATTTGCCAGGCAAGAGTACAATGCTTAAGCTGCTAAAATTTCAGGTTTTCTGATGTATGTAACCAAATCTGATCACAGCTGATACATTTTGTTTTAATCTAGGTAAAGCTGAAAGTAACTATACACAAGTTCCAGTCATGGGACATTGCAGTATACAACCTAAGTATTCTCCATCAGTTTGTTACTATCTCCATGAAATGTCTTATCCATCCTTTTAAATTTCCAACTATCTTTCATCCTTAATTTAAAAATCTGAAAAACAATTTTTGTTGGTACACATGATTTTTGTGATATGTTGTGAGAGGAAATTCACACAGGATATACAGAGCATATTAACATAACTATCCCTGAGGAAATGGAATAGCAAGGAGTTTAGTTATTTGTATCTGTATTTTCTAATTTTTATATAATAAACATAAATTATCAGTATAAATTTATATATTGATTTATTTTAAAGAAAAAATTCTTGTAAGTAAGCAAAAATCTAATATACAAAGAATCAGTACAATGCAGTAGTTATAAATTCTGAAATCAAACTCTCTGAATTTGAATTCCAACTTTTCTGTGACTTGGGCTAATTGTTTTACCTTTCTGTTCCTCAGTGGCTACCTACCACAGGATTAAATGAATTTCAAATGAGATAAATTAAGATGCATAGTACATCGTGCCTTGCAATTATATTACAAAATCAACTATCCTTATAAGATAAAAATAGTGATTGTGGTGTAAATAACACTATAAATTGTATTGCTGTTTCTTATTTCTTTCCCATTTACCTAAAGGTAGAATCTGTGAAAGATCGTCAAAATATCTGAAATGTCCATTACAGCTACATTATATTGGTATAAGGTGCTAAATTTCAAAAAGGCTCAGATGCAAGTATTTATAAGAAGAAAATATTTTAATTTCCAACGATTTTATAGAGTTAAAGTATATCTGGGCTTATGAATCGAGGCTACAGACTTCAATACAAATTCTGTCTCTGTTTAGCTATACAAAAGAAAGCAAGTCACCTTATCTCATAATGCTTGAGTTCTCATCACTCAGGAAAATATTTCCTAACTTAATGTCATTTTTATAGGCTTCTACAAAGGAAAACCATAGTGCTTTTAGAAAACATAATAAAATATCTTCATGATTCCAGGAAAAGAAAATATTTGTTTGAATAAGATAAAAGGTACAAACCATAATAGAAAAGATTAGCCACTGAAAATGAAATTATTCACCTGGCCACTGTAAATGAAATATTCTATTTGACAAAAGACATCAGAAGTGAATAAACTACTAAGCAGCAGGCATGAGAAATCACATAGCCAACAAATATTTAAATACAACCTACATAAAGATTTCCTTTCAAATAAATAATAAATAGATGAATAGATCAGGTTTTTAAAATAGACAAAAGCTTTGAACAAGCATTCTGATAGGAACCAAACTAGTCAATAAAATGCAATCATAAGAAAATCCAAATTTAAACATGAATAGAAAACAGTCTCATTTCCTATGAATTTAAAAAAAAAATTAAGGAAACTGATAAGATTAGATTTTAGGAAGGATATGGGGAAAGGGATATTTATTTAAAGTAGTAGGGATATCAATTTCTATAACTTGTAGAGCAAATTAACAGCATATAAAAAGTTGAAAAACCTCAATAAACCTTTCACCTAGCTTTATATTTTATTATTATTATTAATGTATTGAATTTTTTATTAAAGGATAATTGCTTTACAGAATTTTGTGGGTTTTGGTAAAATCTCAACATGAATCAGCCATAGGTATACATATATTCTCTCCCTTTTGAACCTCCCTTCCATCTCCCTCCCCAACCCACCCCTCTAAGTTGATACAGAGCCCCTGTTTGAGTTTCCTAAGCCATGCAGCAAATTCCCATTGGTATCTATTGTACATATGGTAATGTAAGTTTCCATGTTACTCTTTCCATACATCTCACTCTCTGCTCCCCTCTCCCCATGTCCATAAGTCTATTCTCTATGTCTGTTTCTTCACTGCTGCCATGTACATAAATTCTTCAGTACCATTTTTCTAGATTCTGTATATATGTGTTGCTGCTAAGTCACTTCAGTCATGTCCGATTCTGTGCGACCCAATAGACGGCAGCCCACAAGGCTCCCTCGACCCTGGGATTCTCCAGGGAAGAACACTGGAGTGGTTTGCCATTTCCTTCTCCAATGCATGAAAAGTGAAAAGTGAAAGTGAAGCCGCTCAGTCGTGTCCGACCCTTAGCATGGACAGCAGCCTAGCAGGCTCCTCCATCCATGGGACTTTCCAGGCAAGAGTACTGGAGTGGGGTGTCATTGCCTTCTCCATGTATGCGTTCAGTTCAGTTCTGTTCAGTTCAGTCACTCAATCGTGTCTGACTCTTTGCGACCCCATGAATCGCAGCATGCCAGGCCTCCCTATCCATCACCAACTCCTGGAGTTCACTCAGACTCAAGTCCATCGAGTCAGTGATGCCATCCAGCCATCTCATCCTCTGTCGTCCCCTTCTCCTCCTGCCCCCAATGCCTCCCAGCATCAGAGTGCTTCTCAATGAGTCAACACTTTGCATGAGGTGGCCAAAGTACTGGAGTTTCAGCTTCAGCATCATTTCCTCCAAAGACATCCCAGGGCTGATCTCCTTCAGAATGGACTGGTTGGATCTCCTTGCAGTCCAAGGGACTCTCAAGGGTCTTCTCCAACACTACAGTCCAAAAGCATCAATTCTTCAGCACTCAGCTTTCTTCACAGTCCAACTCTCATTCCATACATGACCACTGGAAAAACCATATCCTTGACTAGATGGACCTTAGTTGGCAAAGTAATGTCTCTGCTTTTGAATATGCTATCTAGGTTGGTCATAGCTTTCCTTCCAAGGAGTAAGCGTCTTTTAATTTCATGGCTGCAGTCACCATCTGCAGTTCTTTTGGAGCCCCCAAAAATAAGGTCTGACACTGTTTCCACTGTTTCCCCATTTATTTCCCATGAAGTGATGGGACCAGATGTCATGATCTTTGTTTTCTGAATGTTGAGCTTTAAGGCAACTTTTTCACTCTCCTCTTTCACTTTCATCAAGAGGCTTTTGAGTTCCTCTTCACTTTCTGCCATAAGGGTGGTGTCATCTGCATATCTGAGGTTATTGATATTTCGCCCCGAAATCTTGATTCCACCTTGTGCTTCTTCCAGTCCAGCATTTATCGTGCTGTACTCTGCATATAAGTTGAATAAGCAAGGTGACAATATACAGCCTTGATGTACTCCTTTTCCTATTTGGAACCAGTCTGTTGCTCCCTATCCATTTCTAACTGTGCTTCCTGACCTGCATACAGATTTCTCAAGAGTCAGGTCAGGTGGTCTGGTATTTCCATCTCTTTCATAATTTTCCACAGTTTATTGTGATCCACACAGTCAAAGGCTTTGGCATAGTCAATAAAGCAGAAATAGATGCGTTAGAATATGGTATTTATCTTTCTTTATCTCACTTCACTCTGTATAACAGATTTTATGTTCATCCACCTCATTAGATGAGTACAATTGTGTGGTAGTTTGAGCATTCTTTGGCATTGCCTTTCTTTGGGATTGGAATGAAAACTGACCTTTTCCAGTCCTGTGGCCACTGCTGAGTTTTCCAAATTTGCTGGCATATTGAGTGCAGCACTTTTACAGTGTCATCTTTCAGGATTTGATATAGCTCAACTGGAAATCCATCACCTCCTCTAGCTTTGTTCATAGTAATGCGTTTAAGCCCACTTGACTTCACATTCCAGGATGTCTGGCTCTAGATGAGTGATCACACCATCATGATTATCCGGGTCATGAAGATCTTTTTTGTACAGTTCTTCTGTGTATTCTTGCCACTTTTTATTAATATTTTCTGCTTCTGTTAGGTCCATATCATTTCTATCCTTTATCGAGCTCATCTTTGCATGAAATGTTCCCTTGGTATCTCTAATTTTCTTGAAGAGATCTCTAGTCTTTCCCATTCTTTTTTTTTTTTTCCCCTCTATACTCAAAATTCCCCAAGCCAGGCTTCAGCAATACATGAACCATGAACTTCCTGATGTTTAAGCTGGTTTTAGAAAAGGCAGAGGAACCAGAGATCAAATTGCCAACATCTGCTGGATCATGGAAAAAGCAAGAGAGTTCCAGAAAAACATCTATTTCTGCTTTATTGACTATGCCATAGCCTTTGACTGTGTGGATCACAATAAACTGTGGAAATTTCTGAAAGAGATGGGAATACCAGACAACCTGACCTGCCTCTTGAGAAACCTGTATGCAGATCAGGAAGCAACAGTTAGAAGTGGACATGGAACAACAGACTGGTTCCAAATAGGAAAAGGAGTTCGTCAAGGCTGTATATTGTCACCCTGCTTATTTAACTTATAGACAGAGTACATCATGAGAAACGCTGGACTGGAAGAAGCACAAGGTGGAATCAAGATTGCCGGGAGAAATATCAATAACCTCAGATATGCAGATGACACCACCCTTATGACAGAAAGTGAAGAGGAACTCAAAAGCCTCTTGATGAAAGTGAAAGAGGAGAGTGAAAAAGTTACCTTAAAGCTCAATATTCAGAAAACAAAGATCATGGCATCTGATCCCATCACTTCATGGAAAATAGATGGGGAAACAGTGGAAACAGTGTCAGACTATTTTGGGGGGGGGGGCTCCAAAAGAACTGCAGATGGTGACTGCAGCTATGAAATTAAAAGACGCTTACTCCTTGGAAGGAAAGCTATGACCAACCTAGATAGCATATTCAAAAGCAGAGACATTACTTTGCCGACTAAGGTCCATCTAGTCAAGGCTATGGTTTTTCCAGTAGTCATGTATGGATGTGAGAGTTGGACTGTGAGGAAGGCTGAGTGCAGAAGAATTGATGCTTTTGAACATTGGTGTTGGAGAAGACCCTTGAGAGTCCCTTGGCCTTCAAGGAGATCCAACCAGTCCATTCTGAAGGAGATCAGCCTTGGGATTTCTTTGGAAGAAATGATGCTAAAGCTGTAACTCCAGTACTTTGGCCACCTCATGTGAAGGGTTGACTCATTGGAAAAGACTCTGATGCTGGGAGGGACTGGGGGCAGGAGGAGAAGGGGACGACAGAGGATGAGATGTCTGGATGGCATCACTGACTCTATGGACGTGAATCTGAGTGAGCTCTGGGAGTTGGTGATGGACAGGGAGGCCTGGCATGCTGCGATTCATGGGGTCGCAAAGAGTCAGACACGACTGAGCGACTGAACTGAACTGAACTGAATATGTACCATGATTCTTTATCCATTCATTTTTTGATGGACATCTATGTTGCTTCCACATTCTAGCTATTTTAAATAGTGCTGCAATGAAAAATTGGATACATGTATCATTTTCAATTTTTGTTTCCTGAGGGTATATGCCTAGGAGTGGGATTGCTGGGTCATATGGCGGTTTTATTCCTAGTTTTTTAAGGAATCTACATACCATCTTCCATAGCAGTTGTATCAATTTATATTCACACCAAGAGTGCAAGAGCATTCCCTTTTCTCCACACCCTCTCCAGTATTTATTTTTTGTAGAGGTTTTAATGATGGCCATTTTGACCCATATGAGGTGATATCTCATTGTATTTTGATTTGGATTTCTCTAATAATGAGCGATGTTGAGCATCATTTCATGTGTTTGTTAGCCATCTGTATGTCTTCTTTGAAGAAATGTCTGTTTAGGTTTTTTTCCCACTTTTTCATTTGGTTTGTTTTTCTGGCATTGAGCTGTATGAGCTGCTTGTTTATTTTGAAATTAATCATTTGTCAACTGTTTCATTTGCTATTAGTTCCTCCAATTCTGAGGGCTGTCTTTTCATCTTGCCTATAGTTTCCTTTGCTGTGCAAAAGCTTTTAGGTTTAGCAGGTCCCATTTTCTCACTTTTCACTTTATTTCCATTTCTCTTGTAGGTGGGTATAGAGGGTCTTGCTTTGATTTATGTCATCAAGTGTTCTTCCTATGTTTTCCTCTAAGAGTTTTATACTTTCTGGTCTTACATTTAAGTCTTTAATCTGTTTTGAGTTTATCTTTGTGTATGGTGTTAGGAAGTGTTCTAATTTCATTCTTCTATATGTAGCTGTCTAGTTTTCCCAGCACCATTATTGAATAGGCTGTCTTTGTCCCATCATATATTCTTGCATCCTTTGTCAAAAATAAGGTACCCATAGGTGCAAGGGTTTTTTCTGGGCTTTCTGTCTTGCACCATTGGTCTATATTTCTGTTTTTGTGTCATTTCCATACTCTCTGACTCGATGGACATGAGTCTGAGTGAACTCCGGGAGTTGGTGATGGAGAGGGAGGCCTGGCGTGCTGCAATTCATGGGGTCGCAAAGACTCGGACATGAATGAGCGACTGAACTGATTGAGTGACCATACTCTCTTGATGACTGTAACTTTGTAGTATAATCTGATGTCAGGAAGTTGATTCCTCCAGCTCCATTCTTCTTTCTCAAGATGGCTTGGGCTACTTGGGATCTTTTGTGTTTCCATATGAATTGTGAATTTTTTTTTTGTTCTAGTTCTGTGGAAAATGCCATTAGTAATTTGATAGGGATCACATTAAATGTGTAGACTGCATTTTGTATTATAGTCATTTTCACAATATTGATTTTTCCTATCCAGGAACATGGAATATCTCTCCATCAGCTTATGTTGTCTTTGATTTCTTTCATTAGCATCTTATAATTTTCTGCATACAGTTCTTTTGTCTCCCTAGGTAAGATTATTCCTAGATATTTAATTCTCTCTCTCTCTCTTTTTTTTTTTTTTGCAATGGGAAATGGGATTGATTCCTTAATTTCTCTTTCTGATATCTCATTGTTAGTATATAGAAATGCAAGTGATTTATGTATATTGATTTTGTATACTGAAACTTTGCTGAATTCACTGATTAGTCCTAGTAATTTTTTGATGTTATCTTTAGGGTTTCCTATATACAGTAACATGTCATCTTCATACTGTGAAAGCTTTACTTCTTCTTTTCTGATCTGAATTCCTTTTATTTCTTGTTCATCTGTGAATGCTTTTTACTTTAAGCATTTATTTTAAGGTCTATTTTGTCTGATACGAGTTTGCTACTCCAGCTTTCTTTTGCTTCCCATTTGCATAGAATATAGTTTTCCATCTGTGTTTTGAGGTCTCAAGTGAGTTTCTTGTAGACAGCATGTATATGGGTCTTGTTTTTGGATCCATTCAGCCAGTCTGTGTCTTTTGGTTGGTGCATTTAATCCATTTATGGTTAAACTAATTATTGCTATATATTTTCTTATTTGTAATTGTTTGGGGTTGATTTTGTAGATCTTTATTCTTCTCTTGTATTTCTTGACTATAAAAGTCCCTTTAACATTTGTTGTAAAGCTGTTTTAGTGATACTGAATTCTCTTAACTTTTGCTTGTCTGAAAAGCTTTTTATTTCTCCATCAGTTTTGAATGAGATTATTGCCAGGTACAGTAATCTTAGTTGTAGATTTTCCCCTGTCATACTTTATATATATTCTGTGCTTTAAATATATTCCCTTCTGGCCTGCAGAGTTTCGGCTGAAAAATCAGCTGTTAAGCGTATGGGATTTCCCTTGTATATTACTTGTTGCTTCTCCCTTGCTGCTTTTAAGATTCTTTCTTTGTGTTTAGTCTTTGTTAGTTTGATTAATATGTGTCTTGGCGTGTTTCTCCTTCAGTTGGTCCTGTATGGGACTCTTTGTGCCTCTTGGACTTGATTGACTACTTCCTTTTACATGTCGGGGAAATTTTCAACTATAATCACTTCAAAAATATTCTCATACCCTTTCTTTTTCTCTTCTTCTTCTGGGACCCCTATAATTCGAGTGTTGGTGTGCTTGATATTGCCCAGAGGTCTCTGAGCCTATCCTCAGTTCTTTTCATTCTTTTTACTTTATTCTGCTCCTCAAAAGTTATTTCCACCATTTTATCTTCCAGCTCTTCATTCTTCTGCTTCATATATTCTGCTATTAATTCCTTCTAGAGTATTTTTAATTTCAGTAATTGTGTTGTTTGTCTCTGTATATTTATTCTTTAATTCTTCTAGGTCTTTGTTAATTGATTCTTGCATTTTTCCCATTTTGTTTTCAAGGTTTTTGGTCATTTTACTACCATTATTCTGAATTATTTTTCAGATAGTTTGCCTATTTCTTCTTCATTTATTTGGACTTCTGTGTTTCTAGTTTGTTCCTTCATTTGTGTAGTATTTTTCTGCCTTTTTTTTTTTAAACTTATTGTATTTGAGGCCTCCTTTTCCCAGGCTTCAATGTTGAATTCTTTCTTCCTTTTGGTTTCTGCCCTCCTAAGATTGGTCCAGTGCTTTTTGTTAACTTCATAGAGGGTGAGATTTGTGCTGAGTTTTTTGTTTGTTAGTTTCTTTCTTTCTTTGACTGTTTTCCTCTGATGCATAAGGTTGAATGAGGTGGTAATCTTGTCTGCTGATAATTGGGTTTGTATTTTTCTTTGTTTGTGGTTTAGATGAGGCGACCTGCATAGTGTGCCACTAGTGGTTGGGTGATGCTGAGTCTTATATTCAAGTGGTTTCCTTTGTGTAGGTTCTTACTATTTGATACCCCTTAGAGTTAGTTCTCTGGTAGTCTAGGGTCTTGGAGTCAGTGCTCCCATTCCAAAGGCCCAGGGCTTGATCTCTGGTCAGGAACAAAGATTCCAAAAGTGGTTTGTTATGGTATTAAGTGAGATTAAAACAAATACTCAAAAATGAGAATAAAAGATGAACCCCAGACAAATGGAAGTTAGAAAATCAGGCAAACAATAATTAAAATAATGGAATATACACATATACTTATGTACCCATAATCAAAGTTAAAACAGTCCAACAAAAATAAAGTAGATTGACCCAGCAAACAAAGGAAACCAAAAACTATATCTACCAGTTAAAAACAAAACTAACTAAAACACAAAGTGGAAAACAAAATTACAGCAAGGTGCCAAGTGGGGAATAAAGTAATGAAACCTAAACTAACAAATATATTGAGAGGAAAGAGAAGAAAGAATAGATATGCAAATTTAAATAGAGGTAAATAAAAAGATTTATATACATTAAGATTAACTGCAAGGGGAAAAGAACAGTAGGAAAAACAAATAAAGTAATAAATATAGAAAAATAATAATAGATTTAAAACATTAAAATTTAAAAAAAGAGAGAAAGAGAAAAAAAGAATAAAACTTCACAAAATTGCAAATGCCCAACACAGAGGCAGAGGTTTATAACAACAATTTAAAAAAAAAAAATGTGAGTGAGGGGGGAAAAATTTCTCAGAACCTTAATTAGATTTCATAGTGCCAATAAAATCAACAACTACAACAGAAAGGGAGAAAAAGAGGCCAAAAAAAAAAAAAAATCCAAAAGAATCTACACAACAAGTCAAAACATAAGAGTCATAAATGTTTTTCTTGAGTCACTGCTGTCAGAGTCCTTTCCCTTTCTGGAAGTCACAATCCACCTCACCTCCCCAGGATGCCCTCCAACACTGAACTGGCCTCTGGACCTGCTGTGGGGGCGGCTCAGATTCTAATTTGGTCCTACTCCTGTGTGTTCTTGTGTCCAGTGTCCACAGCTATCAGAGCTAGTGAGTTTTCTTTTGTGGGAGTGCTCATTGTCCTTTTATATATTCCATAGACACAAAGTCTGCCTAGTTGACCTTGTGGATTTAATCTGCAGCTTGTAGAGCTGGTGGGAAGGTTTTGGGTTTCAACTGTGGTTTTATTTCCACCTCTAATTGTGAGTCATCACTGGAGTTTGCTCCTGAGGCTGCCCTGGAGGACTTGGGTTGGCCCCTGAGAGGGCCAGGGGTGGGAGGTGGTGCAGCTGCTTGGTCAGAGTGGTTCTGGCAGCACCAGATACTCAGGGGGGCCGGTGGCTAGGGCAGCAAGAAATACAGTGCTCTAGAAGGGTATGGCAACCAGTACTGGCCAATACACTCCAGCATTCTTGCCTGGAGAACCCCCTCTGACAGAGAAGCCTGGTAAGCCACAGTCTACAGTATCACAAAGAGTTGGACACGACTGAAGCGACCCTGCACACATTGATACAAGAGTTGTTTGTTTGTTTGTTTTTTGCCTGTGGCAGCTCTGCCCCAGTGAGGGTTGACTCTGAAGGTGGCGCAGCTGCTTGGCTTGCAGGGACCCTGGTGGTGCCAAATACGCAGGGGCAAAGGCTGCCTCCACAGCAGGAGTTATGGCTTGCTCAGAGTCTTTCCTCGAGCCTCTTGTAGCTGGCGATCAGAAGGCCTCTTTGACCAGTCTTTCTCCATAGCTCTGCTCATTCAGGCACTTAGAGGGCTCCCTTCCCTGGGGTCCTTCTCTGTTGTTCTGTGCAGCAGGCACTTAAAGGAGCCCCCTGGCTGGGAGATCAGTGTGTCAGGCACTTAAAGGGGTACCCTGCATGGGGTCCTGCTCTGTGTAGTTCAGTGCATCAGGTGTTTGATGGGCCAGCCTCTCTGTTATTCAACTGCATATGCTGGCATGTGGGGAGAGAGAGGCTATGGTGATGGCTCCACCCACTACACATGACTCAGCAGTGTCACCTTGCTTCCATGGTGCCTGGATTTCCTCCACAGGCATTTCCCACCACAGTGTCCTCTTTCACATCCCCTCAGATCCGTCTCTCTGCAGTCAACAGCAACCCTCACCTTGGGATTACTCCACAATCCCTAAACTCCAGCTCCCAGCCTCTGCGCCTTCCAGGGGACCTGTGTCTGTACTTGGGGTATGTATGGCTGTGGCAAGGACTGTCTGATTCTCATTCATTTAGGCTGCCACAGGTCAACTGTTTCACTCTCTGCCTTAAATGTTTCTTCTCTGACTCAGACAATTGCCTCGATGTGGGGATTGGACCCTTGCTTCAGTTCCCCCACCCACTGAGGGCAGGTCCCTTTCTACTAACACTCCTGTTTTTTTCCCCCTAATTCGTTCATCCTACAGAGTTTTATGTGGTTCTATATATTATTTTCTGCCAGTCAGGTACTCCTGCCCATCTCAGCTGGTGTTCTGCCTGCACTTCTGTGTCTGAGGTTGTATTCCTGATGTATACGTGGAGAGAGATGCACTCCATGACCACCTACTCCTCTGCCTTCTTGTTCTCCCTACTACTTTGTTAAACTTTGTGCATTAAGGGGATACACCCAAGGACACTCTACATCATTATAACAAGCAAACAAAGAAACAAAAACCTTACCTGTTCCTCAATAGAATTCAGAAATGGTTTATATCTGGTTCATGCAGCAGAAAAATATATTAATTAAAACAAATGAACTATGCTAGAGATACTAGAGACACCAACATGGATAAATCCATAATATTGGTGGGCTTCTCAGGTGGTAAAGTGGTAAACAACCTGCCTGCCAGTGCACGAGTTGCAAGAGAGCCAGGTTTGATCCCTGGTTTGGGAAGATCCCCTGGAGAAGGAAGTGGCAAGCCACTCAAGTATTCTTGCCTAGGAAATCCCATGGACAGAGAAGCCTGGCAGGGCACAGTCCATGGGGTCACAAAATTCATAATTTTAAAGGGGACAAATAGCAAACAAATAAGCATTAATAAAATACTGCCTTCTAGGTAAAAACTGAGCATAAAAACATTATTACATTCTCTGTATAGGCACATATTATAAGTATAAAAACAGACCTAAGACTGATACACATTAACTTTATGATTGTAGATACTTCTGTGTACAGCTATGCCAAACTATTCCTAGCTTACTTAGAGGTTTGTTTTTTTTTTTGCTTGCTCTGTTATGGATGGACATTACATTATATCAAATGCTTTTTTGGTAATAAATCATGAAGATGATGCAATGCTTTTTCCTATCCATCTACAAATATGTATAATCATCTGAAAAGCAAACCACCCTCATATTCTTGGGTTAAACACTTGGTAGTGATGACTATTTGCATGTGTGTTTGACTGACGAAACTGTTGGCTTGTTTCTTCTGTTAGAGACTATTGGCTCATATTTGCTAAAATCTTAACAGATATATTTGCACCAATATTAATAAGCCAGATTGACTATGATTTTTCTTTTTCAAATTGTCCTTTTGCAGCTGTGGTAACATATTTGAAATAGTTTTATGTAAAATGAATACTACTTGTTCTCTGAAATTTTTATAGCATTGGCCTCTGAAACTTCTAGTTGAAAAGAAAATGAATATAAAAATTATATATACTCACACAGTAAAATATATTCAGAGTTAAAAGGAGTGAATAATGGATAGAAGCAATAACAGGAATAAATCTCGAATATAATTAATGATAAGTGAAAGAATTCTTACACAGTAAAGTATATACAATGTGATTCCTTTTATATAAAATATTTTAAGGTAAGAAAAAATCAAGAAGATGTTTCCCTGTGGAAGTGGCAGGGATATTTATTGGGAATGGTCATCACAGAGCTTTCTGAAGTAGTGGTAATATGGTAGCAGTCTATATCCTAATAGGTGCTAGATTTCACAGATTTATGCAACTGCCAAAACTCAGTTTAAATTATGCCTTCAAATGCCTATAGATTTTATATAAAAAGAAAAATGTTGGATTTTATATAAAAAGAATTCCAATTTATGATGTGTATCCCAAAATATTGAGAGTAATGTGTACTGATATCTGTAATTTATTTTGAAAAGTGAAAGTTGCTCAGTCTTGTCCAACTCTTTGCAACCCCAGGGATTATAACCCACCAGGCTCCTCTGTCCAAGGAATTCTCTAGGCAAGCATACTGGAGTGGGTTGCCATTCCCTTCTCCAGGGGATCTTCCCTACCCAGGGATCAAACCCAGGTCTCTGCATTGCAGGCAAATTCTTTACTGTCTGTGCCACGAGGGAAGCCACTTTGGCAGGCATCAAAATTTACTTTGGCAGGCATCAAAAATAAGATAGAATAAAGGATAGGTGGATAAATGGGTGGATATGTAAGAACGCAAATATAAATGTTAATGGCAGAATTTAGGTGGTGAAAATGTGAATTCTCCCTGTTCATCTTTTTAGTATGTTCAAAACCTTTCATAATAAAAACGTTAGCAAAAAATCCTTAATGTTTTAAATTTCTCCACTAAACAGAGCTTCAGTGTTACTTTATCACTCTGGTTTCATTTATCTTTTTTCTATATTGGTCCCTAAAATTCCAATTTCTTATTCAAGTAATAGTTATACATTTTAAAAGTTCTTTTGTGCCTCACATGCATGAAAAAAGATCTATAGTTTGAGGAATTTTCAGAGTATATAACCTTTTATATATCTATAGAAGGGACATTGTTTTAAATAGACTTTTTTTTTTGCAATCTCCATTTGCTAAATTCATTATATGATATTGTATTCTTGGAAGTTAATACAATCATTCTTGCCCTTTTTAAAATTATGGACTCATGTTTGTAGTCCCCCCTCTCCTCCCTTCCATTGAAGAATTCTTCTTTCATTGAAGAAATTCTCTCTGAATTTTCAGTTGCTTCTTTGTTTGTTTGTTTTAATAATTGCTTCTTTCAGACACCACAGGGGTATCTCTGGTGTTGATGTTAATGTTTATATTGATCTGGATCATTTGGATAACGTGAAATATCTGCTTTTAATTTTGCTTTCTCTGGGGAGATTAGTTTCCGTCACACAAAAACAACTTCTTGAAATGCAGTCCTTCATGCGTGCAGAATTTCTGCAAGTGTTTCGGTATTATCTCACCAATTTGGGGACCTAAATTTTTGTCCCTGCCTTTAAACTTCAAGCCCTTATGTTACTGGTAATTATTATCTTCCAAAGGGCAACCACAGTATCAGTTCTTATGCTGACCATTCTTTTGTATCATTGCCATCTGTATGACTTCTGTTCTTTATGTTTAAAGTTTAAAATGTAACTTGTAGAAAGTTGAAAGTGAAAGTGAAATTGAAAGTGAAGTCATGTCCGACTCTTTGCGACCCCATGGACTATAGCCTACCAGGTTTCTCCATCCATGGGATTCTCCAGGCAAGAATATTGGAGTGGGCTGCCATTTCCTTCTCCTGGATCTTCCCGACCCAGGGATCAAACCCAGGTCTCCTGCATTGCAGGTAGATGCTTTCTGTAAATATTTCTCACATTACCTTAACCTGTCTTTTTTTGTTTGTTTTTTCCAGAGCTACAAGTCTCAATCACCCTTTAACCAATTCCTATGTGGCCACTCTCCCAATCACTTCCCAGAAATGCTTTTTATTAAGGGTACAGTAATGATGCATACATCATTTTCTGTACTCCTCTTGACACTGAGTAGCTTTCAGTGGAGCTGACCACACCTTCTTTCTTGAAACACTTTCATATCCTGGTCTTAGTGCTATCTTTTCTTTTTGTTTTTGTTTCACTTCACTCTGGCTGTTCTTCCTAAACATCCTTTGCTGACTCTTTTTCTCTACTGAGCCTTTGGATGTTAAATGGCTTAAGACTCAGCGTGGGTAGTTTATTTTTATCTGTACTCTCACTGGGTTTTACATATGCTAGCTTGCACATTTTATATATAGTCTTGATCACTCACTCCTCTTAGACCCACCTGATATCCAACCATATAACTTACATCTAAATTTACTACAATTATGACTTCAATCTTAACACACCCAAAGCCTACCATTTTAAATTCTTTCTAAAACTTTGGTGCCCCTGTTTTCTCAGTGTATCATGCTTGCCTGCTCAGTTGCATCTGACTCTTTGCAATCCCATGGACTACAGCCAGCCAGGCTCCTTTGTCCATGGGATTTCCAAGGCAAGAATAATAGAGTGGGATCTTCCCAACCTCCAGGGGATCTTCCCAACCCAGGGATTCAACCCATGTCTCATGAGTCTCCTGCATTTGTAGGCAGATTCTTTTACTACTGAGCCACCAGGGAAGCCCCCACCCCCAGGATATCACAACAATTTAAAAGTCCCTCTTAGGGACCTCCTTGATGGTACAGTGGTTAAGAATCCTTCTTCCAATGCAGGAGACATGGGTTTGATCCCACACACTGTGGGGCAACTAAGCCTGTAGGCTGCAACTACTGAGCCCATGTGCTCTGGAGCCCCTGCTCTGCAACAAGAGAAAGCCTGTGTGCTACAACAAAGAGCCCATGGGCCACAGCAAAGACCCAGCACAGCCAAAACAATAAAAAAATAAAAGCCCCTCTTAATTCATATTTTTAATACTTTGCATATTCTACTCATCCACTGTGATTCCACTTTTACCTATCTCTAAAATAATTTATACCCGGAACCACACACTTATATCCACAGACACCATCCTGGCCTAAGTATCAACACCTTTTATCTGAATTATGATAATGGCTCCCTAACTAATTTTTTGCCATTTTTCCTTCCTCCATTCAACTCTACACAGAAGGGCAAGAATGAACATTTAAATCAGAAAATCATATTATGCCATCTCAATGTTTGTTTGCCCTTCCATCACCATCCATTGAATTCAGAAGACATTCCATGGCCCACTTCATTCTCCGATTCCACATCTTGCTACACCCCTTCCCTCTTCATTTATGAGGCTCTAGCCCTACTGTTCCTAAGTTCCAGGAAAATACCTGGCTTCTTTCTGCTCTCTAGCTTTCACAATTGGCATTCCCTTTGTCTGATGTGTTCTCTGTTTCCATAAGTTGTCAGCTTTTTCTCATGATTTAGATTTTGGTTCAGCTGTAACCTCTATACTTCTCTCTAAATCATTGCTCTACTAACTACTTGACCTCTAATGTTATCTACCTTCTTCTGAGTGATCAGTTCTGCATAATAATAGATTGTAGGATGATCACAACTTTATCAAGCCATAAAATATACAGTTGCATCTTTTCTAAGAATTTTCTCACCCACAATACAGAGCAAAGTAATGGTAAGAACTTTGGGTGTTACAATGAGTGAGATAATACCTGACTGTAGGGTTCAAGCAAATCTTATACAAGAGAGAATTAACCTGATGCTTGAAAAATAGCCAACTGTTTAACTGATAGAATGGTATCTTTCAGGCAGTATGTGTGTGTTATTTGCTCAGCTGTGTCTGACTCTTGGCGATCCTGTGGACCTACAGCCTGCCAGGCTCTTTTTTCCATGGAATACTCCAAGCAAGAATACTGGTGTAGGTAGCCATTCCCTTCTCTAGGGATCAGAGGGACGATCGTCAGCAAAAACAATCATGTGAAAGCCCATAGGTTCTGAGGACAATAAATAATCCAATTTGACTATTGCATTCAGTGAGTGCTGAAAGCTTTTTGGAAACACTGGTTTGGGCCATATTATGGAAAACCTTGAGGAATTTTTACTTGATTCACTAGGCAATAAGGAACCTTTCAGTGTTTTGAAAATCAGCAGGCTAACTGAAAGGAAGTGCAAGAGTCAGAAGAGAAAAGAATTAGTCACCTCTTGACACTAATCACTTTGAACCCCTAAGAACAGGCCAACTTTCCTACTGCCATAAATGAGGTGGATAAGAAATCATGCTTTGAATTCAGTGAGTGTATATTTGAAACCATGTTACCCAATTGGATAATTCTAAGCAATTTATGTAACCTTTTCTCAATTTTGATTTCTTTACCTATAAAGAGAGATTCATAAGAATTTTGTATATTGTTGCAATATATTTATTATCCAATAAAACTATAGCTATTGATATAAATATTATTGTTAGATTATTTGTTTCCTACAGGAGAAGCTGTCTTAGACAGCAGAGTTCATTAATGCTTTTAGGTCTGTGGTGCACAAGAGACTCTTCAGCTCTGCATATAAATTCTGTGATGCCATCTCTGAGAGCAATTAGACACTGCCAGTCATTGAAATCTAACATTGTGTGTGTGTGTGTGTGTGTGAACATGAGTTGGAGGGCCAGCTATCAGCTCACTACAATCGATTCTTGCTTTTTGATACTCTTCAATGATGTTTGAATTGAAATACACCAATGGAATCTTCAGAGGCACCCTTTTAAACATGAAATAATCCCGAAAGAACAATCTCTGCATATTTTTTTTCCATAAACCCTCTTGATAACCATGGGGAGAATTCAGCTCAGTTCAGTCGCTCAGTTGTGTCTGACTCTTTGCAACCCCATGAATCGCAGCACACCAGGCCTCCCTGTCCATCACTAACTCCCGGAGTTCACTCAGACTCACGGCCATCGAGTCAGTGATGCCATCCATCCATCTCATCCTTTGTCGCCCCCTTCTCCTCCTGCCCCCAATCCCTCCAAGCATCAGAGTCTTTCCCAATGAGTCAACTCTTTGCATGAGGTGGCCAAAGTACTGGAGTTACAGCTTTAGCATCATTCCTTCCAAAGAACACCCAGGACTGATCTCCTTTAGAATGGACTGGTTGGGTCTCCTTACTGTCCAAGGGACTCTCAAGAGTCTTCTCCAACACCACACTTCAAAAGCATCAATTCTTCAGCTCTCAGATTTCTTCATAGTCCAACTCTCACATCCATACATGACCACTGGAAAAACCATAGCCTTGACTAGATGGACCTTTGTTGGCAAAGTAATGTCTCTGCTTTTAAATATGCTATCTAGGTTGGTCATAACTTTCCTTATGAGGAGTAAGCGTCTTTTAATTTTATGGCTGTAATCACCATCTGCAGTGATTTTGGAGCCCCCTCAAATAAAGTCTGTCATTGTTTCCACTGTTTCCCCATCTATTTGCCATGAAGTGATGGGACCAGATGCTATGATCTTCGTTTTCTGAATGTTGAGCTTTAAGCCAACTTTTTCACTCTTTTACAACCATGGGGAGAATTAGTGAAATAGAATTCACTGTTTGAATTTTCTCCATAGCCCTGCTTATTAGGCCACATATTTCATGCTAATTCATCTTAAGACAAAAGAAGTGAAGCAGAAGACTAATCAATTACAGAGTAAACCCAGACTAAAAATTTGTGAAAACTTCCTGTACCAATCAACTTTAGGGACTAAACTCTCCAGTTTATACTCATCTGCCAAATTCTACCTTATTTTTCTAGATAATCCTGGGCTTTGCTCTCCCTAGAATATAATAAGGGAAGGCTAATTAATAATTTTTAGATCTCAATTATATCCCATGCATTTTGCTTAAACATCTTCATGTTCCCCGTGTAATACTCAATATTCCACAAAAACCCAATGAGATTAATCAATTTATAATACTTAGAGTACGAATAATAAAAAAAATGATGATGACTTAATTTGTGCCAAGCACTTCAGGGGATCATTAAGCTATTAATGTTTAGAGCTATATTTTGAACACACATCTGTTCAACCTCACTAGACCACTCTGATTCTCCATTCTTCCTCAAGTGAAACTTCACTTATTCTTGATTTTAAAATTAAGAGATAAAATCAAATATCCCAGAGGATACTTGAAAACACTTAAGAATATAAACATGAACAAAGCCTGACCTGTATTGGAAAGTTAATAAATGAGTTCTTTCTTATTTGCAAACTGTCATTTTTATAAATAGAATATACCAGTAATGACTTTCACTTCTCAAAAATTATCACTATTTATTAATAATCAAGAACTAAACCACTGTTTTTTGAACATCTACTGTGTATTAAGTAGTAAATAATAGTGTACTTGAATCTTGTTTAAATCCTGGAAGACAAATGTTATTACCTTTGTTCAGATGGAGAAACTGAGACTTAGGAGAAAATTCTGTTACTTATATAATATACCTGTGGCTTCTCACCAGGCTTTTTCTAGCTGCAAAGTTGAACTCTTTTTTATATTATTTTTTGCCTCTCACATCTATTTGATTTCCTTTCTTTTACAACAAGGGCCTAACCTGAAAAGTGTATTAAAGGATTCTTTGTACTATTCCAGGCTAGGCTTGTTACAGCTTGCCTTTCAATGTTCTAAGAGATGCTTTTCTGCCTTACAACTAAAATCATTGAGTTATCAGTGAAGAATCAAGTGAGATCCAAAAATTAAAGCAGGAAATATTTCCCCCTCATTATATCTATGGGATTCCCTGGTGGCTCAGATGGCAAAGAATCTGCCTGCAATGTGGAAAACCTGGGTTCGATCTCTGGGTTGGGAAAATCCCCTGGAGGAAGATATGGCAACCCACTTCAGTATTCTTGCCTGGAGAATCCCCATGGACAGAGGAGTCTGGTGAACTACAGTCCATGGGGTTGCAAAGAGTCGGGCATGACTGAGTGACTAAACACAGTACCTATCAATGGGTTACATATAAGGTGGCAGCAACTGGTGGAGGGAAAGAAAGAAAGAAGGGTAATTCTTCAAGGATTCTGACACGGCTATTTAGTAATAGTTAAAGCAAATAAACAAGTAATTAAGAATATTTTTCAAACTATTTCTTTTGAAAATCAACTTATTGACTCACATATTGTTCCCATTCCTTTCCAGTGCTGTCTAACTTCATATCCTGAATTGCCCACTGGCTAGATTAGCACTCCCTCATAAATTCACCCATAATACCTTATACTTGTCTCATTGTAGAGCTTATCAATGCTATTTATTGGAACTGCCTCCCTATTTGTCTGCGTGGACCTCCATAATTTAAGCTCTGCAAAAACAATGTCTGTTTGTTTTATTTTTATTATATGGCTAGGAACTCATGTTTTCTAACACTTTCCTGACTTTGAAATAAATAATAATACTCTCATCAATTTCTAAAAATACCAAATGGTGTTGGTATAATGGTGTTTCCTGATTCAAATCTAATTCCAGGTCACTAACGTTTCTGTGGTACATAGGCTGAACTCCAACCATCTGACAAATCATGACTACAGCTGGAGTGATATCAGTCTTCTCAGGTGGTGCTAGTGGTAAAGAATCCACCTGCCAATGCAAGAGATATAAGAGATGTAGATTCGATCCCTGGGTCAGGGCAACCCACTCCAGTATTTTTGCCGGGAGAAGCCCATGACAGAGGTGCCTGGTGGGTTATAGTCCATAGGATCGCACAGTCAGACATGACTGAAGCAATTCAGTGAGCATGAAGAGTGATATCATGATATAGATAAAACATTCTACATCTCAATAGCCACATACACTTTTGTGACTCTTCTATCTCTTCTACCCGTTATAGCTGTTGAGTGAAATTGTTGTTCAACAGCTCTATTGTGTCCAACTCTTTGCAACCCCATAGACTATAGCATGCAAGGCTACCTGTCCTTCACCATCTTCCAGAGTTTGCTCAAACTCAGGTCCATTGAGTCAGCAATGCCATCCAACCATCTCATTCTCTATTGTCCCCTTCTCTTGCCCTCAGTCTTTCCTAGTATCAGGTTCTTTGCCAGTAAGTTCACTCTTTGCATTGGCTGACCAAAGTATTAGAGTTTCAGCATCAGTCCTTAAAATAGCTATTCAGGACTGATTTCCTTTAGGATGGACTGGTTGGATCTCCTTGCAGTCCAAGGGACTTTCAAGAGTTTTCTCCAACACCACAGTTCAAAAGCATCAATTCTTCAACGCTCCACCTTTTATACTGTCCAACTCTCATATCCGTGCCTGCCTGACTGCTGGAAAAATTGTAGCTTTGGTTATACCAATCTTTGCTGACAAAGTAATTTCTCTGCTTTTTAATATGCTGTCTAGATTTATCATAGATTTTCTTCCAAGGAGCAAGCATGCTTTCATTTCATGGCTGAAGTCACCATCCATAGCAATTTTGGAGCCAAAGAAAATAAAGTCTGTCACTGTTTGTTTCCCCATCTATTTGCCATAAAGTGATGGCCCAGATGCCATGATCTTAGTTTTTGAATGTTGAATTTTAAGCCATCTTTCTTACTCCCCTCTCTCATCATCATCAAGAGGCTCTTTAGTTCTTCACTTTCTACCATAAGAGTGGTGTCATCTGTGTATCTGAGGTTACTGATATTTCTCCCAGCAATCTTGATTCCAGCTTGTGGTCCATCCAGCCTGGCATTTTGCATGATGATTCTGCATAGAAGTTAAATAAGCAAGGTGACAATATACAGTCTTGACATACTCTTTTCCCAAATTTGAACCAGTTCATTGCTCCATGTCCACTTCTATCTACTGCTTCTTGACCTGCATACAGGTTTCACAGAAGTCAGGTAAAGTGGTCTGATATCCCCATTTCTTTAAGAATTTTCCACAGTTTGTTGAGATCCACATAGTCAAAAGCTTTAACATAGCCAATGAGGTTAAGTAGATGTTTTTCTGGAACTCTCTTGTTTTTCCGATGATCCAATGGATGTTGGCAATTTGATCTCTGGTTTCTCTAACTTTTCAAAATCCAGCTTGAATGGAGTTTCTCAGTTCATGTACTGTTGAAGCCTGGCTTGGAGAATTTTGAGCTTTACTTTGCTAACATGAGAAATGAGTGAAATTGTATGGTAGTCTGAATATTCTTTTGCATTGCCCTCTTTAGGGTTGGAATGAAAACTGACCTTTTCCAGTCCTGTGGCCACTGCTGAGTTTTCCAAATTTGCTGGAATATTGAGTGCAACAGTTTCACAGCATCATATTTTAGGATTTGAAATAGTTAGCTGGAATTCCATCACTTCCATCAGCTTTGTTCATAGTGATACTTCCTAAGGTCCACTTGACTTCACTCTCCAGAATGTCTGCTCTAGGTAAGTGATCACACCACGGTGATTATCTGGTTCATGATGATCTTTTTGTTCAGTTCTGTGTATTCTTGCCACTTGTTGAATGCAATTAATATCTTGCTAATACAGTGAGCCTCAGAGAAGGCAGCCAGTTATAATTCAAGGAGTTTGAATTTACTCTAAGAAAATCCATTATTTCTTCAGATTTTCTACTAATATAACTACCTAGGGTTCATTTTGCTGCCATGCTGCAACAGAGATAGTCTGTAAAAGGGTGAATAAAGTAGAATGAAGATATTGAGAGAAAAAGAGAGCTAATAACTTCACTGAACGTATAGAATAGCCATGCCTGTATCCAGAAAGCAACATGAATAACTTTTTGAACCAGTAATGAAAACAACCTTTTCCCCCTGCTTAAATTAGTTTAATTGGATTTCTGTCACTTGCAAGCAAAAAATATAAATCCTGTGTTTTTTTTTTTTTTTTCTTTTTGAGCATATCTATCATAAACAGTCAATTAGCTACTCAGTTTGGATCCTCCTGTCATGAATTTAGGTAAGTATAGAGTCCTCTCAGAGACAAAATTCATTCATTAAGCTCATATTACTCCTTGGTGGAGTTAATGGTGTCTGGATGGTAGGATTAATGGCAACACAGGCTGTGTGATCCAGGGAGCTGCACCCAGAGCCCCTGCCCCTGTGGCAGGCCACAGGTATTACCTAAATCAAATCCCATATGATTATACATTGGAAGTGATAAATAGATTCAAGGGATTAGATCTGATACACAGAGTGCCTAAAGAACTATGGACAGAGGTTTCTAACATTGTACAGGAGGCGGTAAGTATATTCTCAAGAAACAGAAATGCAGAAAGGCAAAATGGTTGTCTGAGGAGGCCTTACAAATAGCTGAGAAAAGAACAGAAAATAAAGGCAATGGAGAAAACAAAAGATATAACCATTTGAATGCAAAGTTCCAAACAATAGCAAGGAGAGATAAGAAAGCCTTCCTCAATGATCAGTACAAAGAAATAAAGGAAAACAATAGAATAGGAAAGACTAGAGATCTCTTCTAGAAAATTAGAGATACCAAGGGAGTATTTCATGCAAAGATGGGCTCAATAAAGGACAGAAATGGCATGGACCTAACAGAAGCAGAAGGTATTAAGAAGAGGTGGCAAGAATACACAGAAGAACTGTACAAAAAAGATCTTCATGACCCAGAAAACCATGAAGGTATAATCACTCACCGAGAGCCAGACATCTTGGAATGCAAAGTCAAATGGGCCTTAGGAAGCATCACTATAAACAAAGCTAGTGGAGGTGGTGGAATTCCAGTCGAACTATTTCAAATCCTGTATGATGATGCTGTGAAAGTGCTGCACTCAATATGCCAGCAAATTTGGGAAATTCAGCAATGGCCATAGGACTGGAAAAGGTCAGTTTTCATTCCAATTCCAAAGAAGGGCAATGCCAAAGAACATTCAAACTTCCACACAGTTGCACTCATCTTACACACCAGCAAAGTAATGCTCAAAATTCTCCAAGCCAGGCTTCAACAGTACATGAACTGAGAACTTCTAGATGTTCAAGCTGGATTTAAAAAAGGCAGAGGAACATGAGATCAAATTGCAAATATCCTTTGGATCATAGATAAAGCAAGAGAATTCCAGAAAATTATCTACTTCTGCTTTATTGATTATGTCAAAGCCTTTGACTGTGTAGATCACAAGAAACTTTGAAAAATTCTTAAAGAGATGGGAACACCAGAACACATTACCTGCCTCCTGAGAAATCTGTATACAGTTCAAGGAGTAACAGTTAGAATCAGGCATGGAACAACAGGCTAATTCCAAACTGGGAAAGTAGTACTACAAGAGAGTATATTGTCAGCTGGCATCTTTAACTTGTATGCAGATTCCATCATGTGAAATGCCAGGCTGGATGAAGCACAAGCTCAGATCAAGATTGTGGGAGAAATATCAATAACCTCAGATATGCAGATGACACCACCCTTATGGCAGAAAGTGAAGAGGAACTAAAGAGCATCTTGGTGAAAGTGAAAGGAGAGAGAAAAACTGACTTAAAAGTCAACATTCAAAAAACTAAGATCATAGCATCCAGTCCCATCACTTCATGGCAAATAGATGGGAAAACAATGGAAACAGTGGCAGACTATATTTTGGGGTGCACGAAAATCACTATGGATGGTTACTGCAGCCATGAAATTAAAAGAGCCTGTTCCTTGGAAGAAAAGCTCTGACCAACCTAGACAGCATATTCAAAAGCAGAGACATTACTTTGCCAACAAAGGTCTGTCTAGTCAAAGCTATGGTTTTCCAGTAGTCATGTATGGATGTGAGAGTTGGACTATAAAGAAAGTTGAACACTGAAGAATTGATGCTTTTGAACTGTGGTGTTGGAGAAAACCATTGAGAGTCCCTTGGACTGCCAGGAGATCAAACCAGTCCATCCTAAAGGAAATCAGTCCTGAACATTCATTGGAAGGACTGATGCTGAAGCTGAAACTCCAGTATTTTGGCCACCTGATTTGAAGAACTGACATTGGAAAAGATGCTGATTATGGGCAAGATTGAAGGCAGGAGGATAAGGGGATGATAGAGGATGATATGGTTGGATGGCATCACAGACTTGATGAACATGATTTTGTGCAAGCTCTGAGAGTTGGAGATGGACAGGGAAGCCTGGTATACTGCAGTCCATGGTGTTGCAGAGTCAGACATGACTGTGCGACTGAACTGAACAGGGCTCAGAGACAAAGAGGGTAAAGAGATCATCAACAATGGCTCCTATCCTCAACAATCTTCAAATTAGAGAAGAAGACCATTCTTACAGACATAAACTAACCAGAGAAACACATAGGAAATTCATCTGAATAAAACACAGATTTTTCTTAAATCTGTCAAAAGGAGGGGTGTCCGTCATTCATTTCTCAGGATGAATGGTGAGTCTCTCATCTTATATACAGGCCTCTTTCACCTCCTTACCACATGACAATCATCGATAAATGGGACAGACTTTTTCCCAATAAAAATTCAAAATTCCTCAGGAAAAAATTGCCAGTGCACAATTAGGAAATAGATTTTCTCCTCAGCACCAACTATGAACAATTGAAACATAATTTGCCCGATGTTTACAACTGAAAGGGAATTTGAGGACACAGCCAGTATGAATGATAACAATTATCAAGATGGATGATAATGTCTGGAAATGGGTAACAATGGTGAGGATACTATTTATTATTCTTGCCTTTGTGTGACTGTGTTTGTCAACTTCTTTCCTGAGAGCAAGTTTTGATTAATGAAGTGGGAAACAGGAACAGGCCACTCAGGACAAGAGAGACCTAATAGGGGAAAAGCTAGTAGAGAAAATTAGAGCAAGTGAAGAACAACTTTGTTTCATAATTCTTCCTTAGGCAAAATACTTATCCTCATTTCAGAATTCAGAAAAGGTAAAAAAAAGTGAGAGAAGTTGTAGTTATGTATGTTGTATGTGTGTTTCCAGGTGTAAGAGAAGGCTAATGGTTGAATTTGCCACACTGTGTTTCCTCCCCACTGCCCTTTCTCCCCGAATTTATACCTTCCTCCTTTCTTTCAATTTTTCTTGAACCTTCTGAAGAAAGCTTACTCCTGACCAGGGAATGCTCCTTCAGCCAACCTGGTTTCCAAAGCAGAAAACCAGGAATCACCAAACACCAGACTGCAGGCACAAGTTTAAAGTAAAGTGGGTCAGGTCCCATGATGGAACACAGGTATGTTATTGTAGTGTTACAGTCCTTTTCTTTGCTAATTATCCCCACTATTATAATACCAGCCATACTGTTTTCATTTTTCAAACACAGTTTCTTGTTAAGAGTCAGAAAAGTTGCAAAAGGAAAATATCTGATGAGTTAGAGCAGTTTTTATAATTAATTTTGTAAAAGTAGAATGATTACTCCCAATCAACTTTTCAGATGAACGATTAATCACTTTATAAGCTGGTGGGTCCTTGTCTGCTAAAAAGGTGGGACAAAAATTTTATACAAAACAGCAATTATTCACCTATATAAGAATGGTATTGATTTTTTGTGACAGAAAACTTCCTCATATTTTCCAAAAAAATAGCTGTAGAAAATAAGTGTAATTTAAAAATTAGGTTATATATATATATCTTTCTAAAATTCTCTTTTGTTTTGTGGCACCCTGCCAAAAAAAAATCACATTGTTAGCAAGAAGCCCTGAATTCTCTTGACCATGTGCATTTTGTGTATACCTTTCCAGCCAAAGCCAAGCCAAAATATCTCAGCAAGACGTTCTTTTCAGCCCTTCTTAAGGGCTTAAGAATAAAAATATCAAGAAAGATGTCAAAATAATAATGGTGGTAAAGAGAGAACTATGTTCAGCATCAACTTAATTTTATTTGTCCACACTTAATTTCAAATCAACATAAATATAATAATTAAGAGCATACCTTTGTTCTAGATAAAATATTTACTGCTTATTCAGCTTGTTGTGACTGTTTTCAGCTCCTTGCTAATGTTTATTTATTGATATAGTGTACTTTTAATTTTCTTTATGGAGCACCCTTGTGAAGCCAGTTTTGACTTCCTAAGATATATATGTAATTAATTTGCACATTTATTAAATAAAAGTTGTTGATTACCTATTCTTTATGATAGATTTCCCTAGTAGCTCAGAGGTAAAGAATCCACCTGCAATTCAGGAGACCTGGGTTTGATCCCTGGGTTGGGAAGATCCCTTGGAGGAGAGCATGGCTACCCCCTCCAATATTCTTGCCTGGAGAATCCCATGGACAAGGAACCTGGTAGACTACAGTCCACAGGGTCCCAAAGAGTGGGACATGACTGAGAGACTAAGCATAGGCACATTCTTTATGACAGGTATCTTCTAGGTTCAGGAAATGTGGTACTATATATATGAAGGCCTTATTCTGCAGAAGAATGCTTTTAAGTAGGAGACAATAGCAATAAGATTATGTAAAATTCTGATAAGTGACTTAAGAAAAGCATCTTTAAAACTGATAATATTAACCTGATTTTAGGGGGCACAATGGGAACAGGGAAAAGCTCTTTAAGGAGATTAGAGCTGGATGAGTTGAGGTAATCCATGAGGGGATTCAAGGTAAGGGTATTCCAGCCAATGGGACAGCAATTACAAAGATACTATGTGTAGCCTATTCAAGGAAAAAAAAATGAAGGACAGGGTTAATGATACGGAGTAGGTTAGTTATGCAAGGCAGACCTACACAATTGTGTGTAACTAGAAAGTTTATGAAAAAATGTTTTGATTTTCTTTTGCACATGATCAGAAGACATCAACACTTAAATATATCACTTTGAATGCTTGGTGGGGCAGTTAAAAGGCTAGTGCTATATCAAGAGCAATAAACAGCACTATACCTAAAACTAATACAACTCTGTAAATCAACTATGTGTGTTTAGTCACTCAGTCGTGCCTGACTCTTTTGTGACCCAGTGAACTGTAGCCTGCCAGGCTCCTCTGTCCATGGGATTTCCCAGGCAAGAACATTGGAGTGGGTTGCCATTTCCTTCAGCAGGGGATCTTCCTGACCAAGGGCTTGGACCCATGTCTCCTGCATTGCAGGCAGATTTTTATCATTGTACTTCAATTTTAAAATTATCTATTAAAAATTTAAAATAAATAGCAATAATCATTAACAATCATTAAGACATTAAGTCTCTGGACCAGAGATGTAGTAGTGAAAGTCATGAGAAAACAGTCAAATTTGAAATATACATAACATATGTTAAGTGGAAAAATGTAACTGGAATATCATATCTGTAACACATTAACTTTAGTATGAATAAGAAAGTTAAATAAGAAAATGCACATATATCTGCTTATTAACATGTAAAGAATAAAATGGCAGAAGGAAATCTAACCTTACCAGTATGAATGGATTAAACTATCCAATCAAAAAGAAGCAATAGAGTAAAAAGAAACAAACAAGTAAGCAATAACATCCAAATCTGTGCTCTCTAGAATAGGCAAGTTGTATTTTTCAAAAATACAAAAGACTGAAAGGAAAAGATGGGAAGAACACTCTAAGAAAACAGCAACCATAAATGTGACCAGCTATACTCATATCAGGAAAAATAAATTTTAGCACAAAAGAAAGATGTTACTAAAAATAAAGATAGGTATCTCATAATGATAAAAAGGTGAACTCATAAATAAGATGCAATCATTATAAGCACATAAATACCTGATAACAGAGCACAAGAATGCAAAAAAAAAAAAAAAAAACAAAAACTGAAGAGAAATAGACAAAGCACAATAATAGATATTTTGATATCACACTTTCAGTAACAGATAAGACAGCTAGGAAAAACATCAACCATGCTATAGAAGACCTGACAAAAGTATAAATCAGATAGATCTAAGAGACCTCTGTAGAGAACTCCCTCCAAATAGTACAATCTATATTATTGTCAGTAATGTGTGATTAAAGAAATAATAAAACCAGGGTCCTATAATTTGTGTAAATAATAGTACCTTTACTGAAACTTGAAATACTGGAGGTAAGGCATATTTGGAGGAAAAACCAAATGTTGGAATCTTCTGCATGAAGGTGAGAGTTGAAACCAGAGGACTGAATGAGACCATTTAAGGAGAGTTATAGAAACAGATGAAAAGTGATTAAGAACTAAGTCTTAGGGAACAAGGGTGTTCAAATTTTTAGGAGAAAAGGAGGAAATAAAAGACATCTATTGAGAGAGACTGGATGGTCAAGAGGAGAAAATTCAGAAAAGGATAATATTCTGCAAGCCAAAATAAATTTTTCCCCCAGACAAGGGCCTCATCCACATTGTTATATGTTACAGAGAGACTGAGTAAAATGAGGACTGATATTAACCACTGGACGTGGCATTACTGCATTCCTTGATGACCTTGACAAATGAGATTTCAGAGGAGTACTGGGGTTGAAAGAGTAACTGGTGTGGGTCCAAAAGAAGAAGCGTGGAAGCTGAAGTAGAAACAGAAAGGAAAGAGAATTTTTGAAGGAGATTTGCCATGAGAGAACTAGAAATGAAGAGTAGTCACAGGGGATGAGTTATTAAGGAAATTTTTTTTTTTTTGCTTGCTTCATTTTCTCATTGGATGCTGCTTAAAGTACTTTTATGACGATAGTAATAATTGCAGAAAGCAGAGAATTAATCATGCATGAAAGAAGGAGATAACTGGAACAAAGCCCTTCTCAAGGTGAGAAGGATTACACCCAGTGCAAAGGGCAAGTTTGAATTGTAGGAGAACAGGTCATTTCTCCTAACTGGAGGGAAAGCAGAGTTTTTGGAAACTGTTGTAATATTTGATGGTATGTAGATAGGGAGATTAGCCTCTCATTGCTTGTATTTTTTTCCCATGAAATACAGAGATAAATCTCCAGCTAATTCTAAAATTTTAAAAAAGAATGAATAAAGTTGAAAACAGAAGAAAGTAAAATAACCTTCTGAGAAAGAATGCAATAAATTGATTAATGGGTAATATCTGGTGGCTCAGATGGTAAAGCGTCTGCCTGCAATGCAGGAGACCCGGGTTCAATTCCTGGGTCGGGAAGATCCCCTGGAGAAGGAAATGGCAATCTACTCTAGCACTCTTGCCTGGAAAATCCCATGGATGGAGGAGCCTGATAGGCTGCAGTCCATGGGTTCACAGAGTCGGACATGACTGAACGACTTCACTTCACTCACTTATTAAATAGTGCCAAGGCCATCCTTCAGCTTTACCATCATAAACATAGAGTGGTGATGGCCATACACATTCATATTCAGCCTCTCTGTACTGATGTAGAACACAGTTGGATTGAACCAAGTTGGCATTTTACAAAGGAAGAGCCAAAAAAGGAGAGAAGTGACAATGATGATTATACCAGGGAGTACATATAGTTACAGAAAAATGGAGTTGAAGTGACGCAAAATGAGAAAAAGAACATGAGAAAATAGAGAGTAAAAACCTGAAAGGGACAAATTTATTGGTGTTCAAGTTGTGAGTTAAATAATTATTAAAATTGGAAAACTGTAAGAATAAGAGGAGAAGATCAGACAGTGGGAAAGAAGAGTATCAAGATTTGGGGATAATGGTACAGCTACCCTTACTAAGAAACAGGGGAAGTGGATGGCTACATAGAATGAGCAAAGAGATCAGAAACTGAGGATCTAGAAGCTGAGAAGTCAGACTGTTGGATTAATGGATATCGACACCACAATGAGTATAGTGATAAAGGGAAAGCATCAAGTAAAATATTGAAATTTTCCTGAATGAGGGAGTAATTATGAGGATCGTAAGTAACTAAACTATCTGATAGAACAAACTTCAAATGAGCTAGTATTTTATGCATACGTGTGGGTAAACAAGAATTTATGTATCTCTATTTATTTGTTTTTATCTGTTCAGTTCAGTTCAGTCTAGAGAAGCTCATTTGAATCAGCATGGACAATGTGAATATCCACCTTACCTCCAGGTCCTTTACTGAATAGGACATAAGGAGAAAAAAATAAAAAAAAAGAAAAGAAAAGAAAAGAAAATCACATCTCTCCCTTAAGAGAATTCCAGAGAAAACAATGTTTTGTGGGGATGGCCAAGTTAGGATAAGAAGACAAAAGGAAGACAAAGGCTATTCTTCATCACTGTGCTTTGGCTGAATTCTTAAAACAGATTTTCAAATCTTGGAAATCTGCCTATTTTCCAAATTGGAAATCAACAGACATGGAAAGAAGACATTCTAACCAGTGCATTATTTTATGGAATATCCTTTTTCTTCTAACCAAGCAGAATGCCGAGGATGACCCTACCATCAGCCCATTTGTCTTGCGATGTAATGGAGATTTCCCCCTCTAAAATTTAATTTGTGGGAATTGCTTATAAATGTATCCTGGGAACAATTTTGATTAAATCCAAATAAATGATAAATAGTATGCTTAAGTCCATTTATATTTATTTCTCCTTTGTTAACCGTGTTGGCAACACCTCAAAATTTAGTGCTATCTGCAAATTTCATTAGCAGGCAATTTATTCCCCCCTGGAGATGATTAATAAATATGGAAAATAAAACCTGACCTCATGCCAAAGCCCCTGCAGCCTCCCTACTAGTCGCTTCCTCGCAACTGGACACACTCCCATTCATCACCACCTCCCTTTGCACTGGCTCAGCCAGCATGGCAAATGACGTGACCGTGCTCATATCCAAGCCAACCTCTAACAGGCAGGAATACTAGCTTTTCTGGGACACTCCATTAAATGCTTCCTCTGTTTCCCCAATAAAACATAGATCGCATTTCACAGTGCTACTAACTTTGTCCTTCCACAAGCAGACCCAAAATTTGGCATAATTATTTTTTTTTACAAGTCCGTATAGCCATATTACTTAGTCTATTTGTTCTGGGGGTGTTTATAGATTCCTTTTCAATATCTGGACTTAAATTTTAAAAAAAGTACTGCCATTACACATATCATATCACACTGATTACTGTCTTCTGTTTGAAGTTTTGTACTATCTATTTTTCCTCAACTGCTTGGCATTCATTCCAGACTTTAATGATGTTTCAAATACTTTTCTAAGTAGTTTAACAAATGTCGACCCACTTTACCTACTCCTAAGCGATTGTGAGCTAGACAATTCAGATATTAATATTCTTTGAGTTCAAATGTAGCCATGAGATCAACTAGTTTTTGATTGTTTTCTTTCCTCAACTTCACCCCCCAATTAATATCTTTTGTTGAACAATTCTTGCATAGAATTCTTAATAGAATCAGTTATGAAATTAGTGTGATTTGGCCATTAAGACTAAAATGTTAGAATAGCCTTTACTTCTTAAGTTTGTTTTTTTTTTCTTTTTTACATAATATAGCATGTATTCTTTTTACATAAAAGTCAATCTGAACTATTACCTTGCAAACCTGTTTAAAAAATCAGTTCACCATAAAAAGCACTTTAATTTCAGTAGCTGGGGTTTTTATTTTTGGCTTAGTGTTCCTTTCCTGTTTTGCTTATTTCAACATAGGAATAAAATTTCACAATTCCATATGTTTGGAAAAAAATCTGTCTGAGACCCAAACTAGTCTTTAAAATATTTGAAAACTTTATTACTTTTATGTAAACACTAAAGCAAATTCCTCCAATTCCCTTTTTTACTATTAAAATAAAAATTCCTTCAAAATTATTTTGTAAAACTCTCCAAAATGTCTGCTTTAAGGAAAACATATAACTAATAAATAGCTCTTACAAAATCTGATTGTTACCATAGGGCTTCTCAGGTGGTGCTTCCCAGTGGTAAAGATTCCACCTGCCAATACAGGAGATGTAAAGAAATGTGGATTTGATCTGTGAGTCGGGAAGATGCCCTGAAGGAGAGCATGGCAACCCACTCCAGTGTTCTTGCCTGGAGAATCCCATGGACAGAGGAGCCTGGAGGGCTACAGTCCGTGGGGTCACAAAGAGTCAGGCATGACTGAAGCACTACTGAAGCAACTTAGCTTGCACATTTTGTTAACATATATTTAATAATCTTGATAAAGACAGAAAGAAATTGAACATTCCATCATGTCTGAAGGTGAAATGTGAACTTTTAATTAAATCAAAGAATATCAGAGTGAATACTTTATATTTCCCAGTAGCACTAGAGAACATCTTATTACACTATTAATGTATATATACTGAACAGCCACAGCTTTTTTGATGTAACTGGCTTCTCTAGATCCTTGAGATATTTTGAAGAAGTAACATTATAGTTTATAGGCTAGTAGATGAAATATTCATTAACTTAGTTTGTATATGTGTTTTAATATTTTCACTTTAATTTTATCATAGACTGAACTACTAGTTGCTGGAAATAGAAGTGTTTATCTGATTTTCATTATTCATTTCCCAAGAGCTACAAAATTACAAACAAAAGCTATCATGATGTGAAAAAATTTACTAAATAATTGATCACTTATAAAATTGTATATGTGTGGGCATGTGCGTGTGTGCTCAGCTGCTCAATCATGTCCAGCTTTTTGCAACCCTATGGATGCAGCCTCTGTCCATGGGATTCTCCAGGTAAGAACCCTGGAGTGGTCTGCCGTTTCCTTCTCCAGGGGATCTTCCCAACCCAAGGATAGAACCTGCGTCCCCTGCATCACCTACATTGGCAAGAGGATTCTTTACCACTGTGCCACCTGGGAAGCCTTATAAAATTTGCTTCCAATCTATACGCTTTCATACTTGAAAGAACACTGATAGTTGAGTTGAAATTTTTTTGTTGTTGTTTTTTAGACAATGGTATCTTTGTTAGGTCTCATCAAAGTATATGCAACAGTTCCATGACCAGTTTTAAGTTAAAGACCTGCAATGAGGAATGAAAATCCAAAGTAAAATGCCAGGAAATAGCAATATTTAGAGATGAGGGGTCAGGCAGAGGTTATTGCAGATGAATCACCATGACTGAGACTGGAAAGAAAGCTTGCAGACCGACTGTGAAGGGTGTTGAGTAGCATGTCAAGAAGTGAATTTCTCGTGATAGGAAATTTGAAGCTATTAAAAGATTTAAGTAAAATTATACAAATAAAGTTGAGCTATGGAACAATTAATCTGCCACAGAATGGAGGTTAGAAGCAAAAGGAAAGTTACTCCCTCTTGTCTGACTCTTTGTGATTCTATGGACTGTAGCCCGCCAGGCTCCTCTGTCCATGGGGATTCTCCAGGTGAGAAAACTGGAGTGGGTTGCCCCTCCTCCAGGGGATCTTTCCAATCCAGGTATCAACCCCAAGCCTCCCACATTGCAGGTGGATTACTTACCATCTGAGCCATCAGGAAAGCTCAAGAATACTGGAATAGGTAGCCTATCCCTTCTGTAGGAGATCATCCCAACCCAGGAATCAAACTGGGGTCTACTGCATTGCAGGCGAATTCTTTACCAGCTGAGCTACCAGGGAAGCCCAACACATCTATGTGAAATCTAACTATATTGCTATGTGTGCAGGCTCAGTCATGTCTGACTCTTTGCAACCTCATGGACTGTAGCCTAAAAAGAACTCTATCCATGGGATTATAGCAGCAAGAATACTAGAATGGGTTACCAGTTCCTCTTCCAGGGTATCTTCCCAATCAAGGGATTGAATGCAAGTATCCTGTAGCTCCGGCATTGACAGGCAGATTCTTTACCATTTAGTTACCTGGGAAGCTCAAAAAATTGGTTTAGGTGATCTTATTTACAAAATAGAAATAGAGACACAGAGATAGAGAATAAACATATGGATATCAAAGGAGAAGAGTTGGGGGTAGTGGGATGAACTGAGAGATTGGGTTTGAGATGACCTAACAGTTATCCAAGTCTATGTCCCAACCAGTAATGCTGAAGTTGAATGGTTTTATGAAGACCTGCAAGACCTTGTAGAACTAACACCCAAAAAAGATGTCCTTTTCATTATAGGGGACTGGAATGCCAAAGTAGGAAGTCAAGAAACACCTGGAGTAACAGGCAAATTTGGCCTTGGAATGCGGAATGAAGCAGGGCAAAGACTAATAGAATTTTGCCAAGAAAATGCACTGATCATAGCAAACACCCTCTTCCAACAACACAAGAGAAGACTACACATGTACATCACGAGATGGTCAACACCGAAATCAGATTGATTATATTCTTTGCAGCCAAGGATGGAGAAGCTCTATACAGTGGACAAAAACAAGACCAGGAGCTGACTGTAGCTCAGATCATGAACTCCTTATTACCAAATTCAGACTGAAATTGAAGAAAACAGGGAAAACCACTAGACCATTCAGGTATGACCTAAATCAAATCCCTTATGATTATACAGTGGAAGTAAGAAATAGACTTAAGGGCCTAGATCTGATAGATAGAGTGCCTGATGAACTATGGAATGAGGTTCATGACATTGTACAGGAGACAGGGATCAAGACCAGCCCCATGGAAAAGAAATGCAAAAAAAGCAAAATGGTTGTCTGGGGAGGCCTTACAAATAGCTGTGAAAAGAAGAGAGGTGAAAAGCAAAGGAGAAAAGGAAAGATATAAGCATCTGAATGCAGAATTCCAAAGAATAGCAAGAAGAGCTAAGAAAGCCTTCTTCAGTGATCAATGCAAAGAAATAGAAGAAAAGAACAGAATGGGAAAGACTAGAGATCTCTTCAAGAAAATTAGAGATACCAAGGGAACATTTCATGCAAAGATGGGCTCAATAAAGGACAGAAATGGTCTGGACCTAACAGAAGCAGAAGATATTAAGAAGAGGTGGTAAGAATACACCGAAGAACCGTACAAAAAAGATCTTCATGACCCAGATAGTCATGATGATGTGATCACTCATCTAGAGCCAGACATCTTGGAAAGTGAAGCCAACTGGGCCTTAGAAAGCATCACTACAAACAAAGCTAGTGGAGGTGATGGAATTCCAGTTGAGCTGTTTCAAATCCTGAAAGATGATGCTGTGAAAGTGCTGCACTCAATATGCCAGCAAATTTGGAAAACTTAGCAGTGGCCACAGGACTGGAAAAGGTCAGTTTTCATTCCAATTCCAAAGAAAGGCAATGCCAAAGAATGCTCAAACTATTGCACAATTGCACTCATCTCACATGCTAGTAAAGTAATACTCAAAATTCTCCAAGCCAGGCTTCAGCAATAAGTGAACCGTGTACTCCCTGATGTTCATGTTGGTTTTAGAAAAGGCAGAGGAACCAGAGATCAAGTTGCCAACATTTGCTGGATTATGGAAAAAGCAAGAAAGTTCCAGAAAAAACATCTATTTCTGCTTTATTGACTATGCCATAGCCTTTGACTGTGTGGATCACAATAAACTGTGGAAAATTCTGAAAGAGATGGGAATACCAGACCACCTAACCTGCCTCTTGAGAAATCTGTATGCAGGTCAGGAAGCAACAGTTAGAACTGGACATGGAACAACAGACTGGTTCCCAATAGGAAAAAGAGTACGTCAAGACTGTATATTGTCACCCTGCTTATTTAACTTCTATGCAGAGTACATCATGAGAAACGCTTGACTGGAATAAAAACAAGCTGGAATCAAGATTGTCGGGAGAAATATCAATAACCTCAGATATGCAGATGACACCACCCTTATGGCAGAAAGCAAAGAGGAACTAAGGAGCCTCTTGATGAAAGTGAAAGAGGAAAGCGAAAAAGTTGGCTTAAAGCTCAACATTCAGAAAACGAAGATCATGGCATCTGGTCCCATCACTTCATGGGAAATAGATGGGGAAACAGTGGAAACAGTGTCAGACTTTATTGCTTTGGGCTCCAAAATCACTGCAGATGGTGACTTCAGCCGTGAAATTAAAAGACACTCCTTGGAAGAAAAGTTATGAGCAACCTAGATAGTATATTCAAAAGTAGAGACATTACTTTGCTGACTAAGGTCCATTTACTCAAGGCTATGGTTTTTCCTGTAGTCATGTATGAATGTGAGAGTTGGATTGTGAAGAAGGCTGAGTGCCGAAGAATTGATGCCTTTGAACTGTGGTGTTGGAGAAGACTCTTGAGAGTCCCTTGGGCTGCAAGGAGATCCAGCCAGTCCATTCTGAAGGAGATCAGCCCTGGGATTTCTCTGGAAGGAATGATGCTAAAGCTGAAACTCCAGTACTTTGGCCACCTCATGCGAAGAGTTGACTCATTGGAGAAGACTCTGATGCTGGGAGGGATTGGGGGCAGGAGGAGAAGGGACGACAGAGGATGAGATGGCTGGATGGCCTCACTGACTCGATGGACGTGAGTCTGATTGAACTCCGAGAGATGATGATGGACAGGGAGGCCTGGTGTGCTGTGATTCATGGGGTCGCAAAGAGTCGGACACGACTGAGCAACTGAACTGAACTGAACAGAAGCAGAAGATATTAAGAAGAGAAAGCAAGAATGCAGAGAACTGTACAAAAAACATCTTGATTATCCAGGTAACCACCTACAGCCAGACATCCTAGAGTGTGAAGTCAGTGGGCCATAGGAGCATCACTATGAACAAAGCTAGTGGAGGTGAAGGAATTCCAGTTAAGCTATTTTGACTCCTATAAGATGATGCTGTTAAAGTGCTGCACTCAATATTTTGCAAATTGGAAAACATCAGTAGCCACAGGACTGGAAAAGGTCAGTTTTCATTTCAATCCCAAGGAAAGGCAGTGCCAAAGAATGTTCAGACTACCTCATAATTGAACTCATATCACACACTAGCAAAGTAATACTGAAAATTCTCCAATCTAGGCTTCACAGTATGTGAACTGAGAACTTCCAGATGTCCAAACTGAATTTAGAAAAGGCAGAGGAACAAGAGGTCAAATTTCCAACATCTGTTGGATCATAGAAAAAGCAAGAGAATTCTAGAAAAACATCTACTTCTGCTTCATTGACTATGCTAAATTCTTTGACTGTGTGGATCACAGAAACCTGTGGAAAATTCTTTAAGAGATGGGAATACCAGACCACCTTACCTGTCTCCTGAGAAATCTGTATGCTGGTCAAGAAGCAACAGTTCAACTCAGACATGGAACAAACAACTGGATCCAGATTGGGAAAGGAGTAGGTCAAGTTAAGGCTGTATATTGTCACCCTGCTTATTTAACTTCTATGCAGAGTACATCATGAGATACATTGGACTGGATGAAGCACAAGCTGGAATCAAGTTTGCCATGAGAAATATCAATAACCTCAGATATGCAGATGGCACCACTCCATGGCAGAAAGCAAAGATGAACTAAAGAGCTTCTTAATTAAGGTGAAAGTGGAGAGTAAAAATACTAGCTCAAAACTCAACATTCAAAAAACTAAAATCGTGGCATCCAGTCCCATCATTTCATGGTAAATAGATAGGGAAACAAAGGAAACAGTGACAGACTTTATTTTCCTGGGCTCCAAAATCACTGTGGACCTTGACTGAAGCTAGACAGCATATTAAAAAGCAGAGACATTACTTTGCTGACAAAGGTCTGTCTAGTCAAAACTATGGTTTTTCCAGTAGTCGTGTATGAATGCGAGAGTTGGACCATAAAGAAAGCTGAGCATTAAAGAACTGATGCTTTTGAACTGTGGTGTTGGAGAAGACTCTTGAGAGTCCCTTGGACTGCAAGGAGATCAAACCAGGCCATCCTAAAGTAAATCAGTCCTAAATGCTCATTGGAAGGTCTGATGCTTAAGCTGAAGCTTCAATACTTTGGCCACCTGATGCAAAAACCTGACTCTTTGGAAAAGACCTTGATGCTGGGAAAGATCGAAGGGAGAAGGAGAAGGGGATGACAGAGGAAGAGTGGTTGGATGGCATCAACGACTCAATGGACATGAGTTTGAATAAGCTCTGGTATTTGGTGATGGACAGGGAAGCCTAGTGTGCTGTGGTTCATGGGATCACAAAGAGTCATATACGACCAAGTGACTGAAATGACTAAATGACTGATAAAATAAATAACTAATAAGAACCTACTATATAGCACAGGGAATTCTGTTCAATACTCTGTGGTGTCCTAAATGGGAAGGAAATCCAAAAAGAAGGGTATATATATGTATGTCTGGTTGATTCAGTTTGCATATTGTAAAGTAACTACACTGCAATTAAATTGAAAAAAAGTATAAGACAGAAAAAAGAAGTAACTATGACTGATATATTGAAAATAGACTGTCAGACAGGAGTGGGGCACAAATAGAAGACAAGAGACCCACTGAAATAATAAAAGGTTAAAATAAGAAGTGATTTGAATGTCTTAGCGGTGGATGAGGTGAGACGTAGTAACAAGGACCTGGCTTGATTTGGCTTTAATAGAAAGGAAAGGGTTTGAACTAAATGAAGATGGATAGGGCTTATTAACTGTAAATATGGGATATGGATGAAGGAATGTTTAATCACCGCTCTCAGTTTTCTACTTAGGATGACTGAGAGCACTGCATTGACCTTAATAGAAACATGTAAGTCAGAAGCAGGGGCTAATGTGAAGGAAGAACAGCTGGTTTTAATCACGCTAAATGGGAGAAGCTAGTGAACTCTAGCAAGGCATAGGACTCAGGGAAGATATTGGTACAAAAAACTACACATACATAAAAATGTATGGACAGACACAAGTGTTGTGGCCTGAAATTTATCAAGTTATGGGGAGGGCATCTTAAAGAAAACTAAAGTAATATTATAAACACAAAATTCTGTTTGGAATTTTAAACTTGACTCATGAAAGTGAGAAGCATACGAGTTTAAATATCACTATGAATCCATCTCTTGTGATACCATGGAATGACTGAAATCTCCAAAGGAGTGCACTAGATTTGGCTGTCACTTTTGGCAATAATAATAATAATAATAAACACTCTTAAAAAGAGGAGAAGGTGGAAGAAGAACCAAGATAAAGCACCATCACTAGAGGCCAAGGTTTGATTTCAGGAAGTAAAAAGGTGCCTGGAATGGCCAAATATCTATAATTGTCTGTTTGACAAACATCATGCTAGGTGCTGGCATCCTGTCACCATGGGATATAATGATTAGGGTCTATTTCAAGAGATTGGTCAAAGTCAGATTACAAAGGCTCACAAATGATCCAGAAGACAAAAATAAAGAGAGTACTCATCTAAGAAACATATCCACATGATTACCTGTTTTTCTTACATCTCATAAGTATAGGCTTATTATAAGCAAATCACTGCTTTAATGGCTGAGTATGAAAATGTACTGACTCTGAAAATACATTAAATTTCTTACCCATGAGAGGTGACTTAGTATATCTGAGACCAAGGACTGTAATTCCCTCAGAGACTTTTCTACTTAACTGGTCTTATGTGTCTTTGAATAATTCATTTGAATTTACTTATAGAGTTTGCCTCTTTTTTTTGTTTTGTTTTGTTTTCAGGCCAGCAGGTTTTCTGTTCCCTGAGACCTCAAGGAGGTCTCATATATATTTCTTTCTATAAAGAAAGCTGAGCACTGAAGAATTGATGCTTTTGAACTGTGATGTTGGAGAAGATTCTTCTTTTTTTTTAATTTTTTATTTTACTTTACAATTCTGTATTGGTTTGCCATAATCTTAAGAGTCCCTTGGACTGCAAGAAGATCCAACGAGTCCATCCTAAAGGAAATCAGTCCTGAATATTCATTGGAAAGACTGATGCTGAAGCTGAAATTCTAATACTTTGGCCACTTGATGCGAAGAGCTGACTCATTTGAAAAGACCCTGATGCTGGGAAAAATTGAGGGCAGGAGGAGAAGGGGACGACAGAGGATGAGATGGTTGGATGGCATCACTGACTTAATGGCAATGGGTTTGGGTGAACTCCGGGAGTTGGTGATAGACAGGGAGGCCTGGTGTGCTGCAGTTCATGGACTCACAAAGAGTCGGACACGGCTGAGCGACTGAACTGGACTGAGACCTCAAGAGAGTTGTTAAAAAATATTCATTTTTTTCCTTATTTACACAATTACACACATTTCACTGAAAGTAAGTTTAATAATTTTAAAAACCCTCTAACTTTCTAAATTGTTTGGTGTAGGAAAAGTCAAGTATGCTAAAATTACATTATTTTTAATTTCATTGCTTTCCTTATATTTTAGTGATTTGATAACTTTATTCTCATTTTTGTCTGTTTTGTGCAAGGTAGGAAATTTAATAGGTATTTTTCCATTAATGAATTAATCAAAATATAACTGAGTAATAAAAAATAAATGCAAACGTGGTTTTCTTCTAGATATAATATGGATTTAATTTTTTTTCTCACACACACAAGCATGCACACACACATACACACTCTAAATTCATGAGAATTATGGTTTTCTTACCTGAACTTCTTTCCCTAGGGGAAAAAAAAAAAAAGAGCCAAAACATACTAAATAAGAAAATTAATTTTAAGTAACCTTGTCTTCTCTATTTTCAACCTTAATCCCCAAGTTCTGAAACAAATCAACCAGCTAGTCTTACATAATCATTGTTAAAGTTTACAAAGATTCTTCTTGAAAATAGTATTTTGAGAATCAATGCACCTTCTGTTTCTTGAAGCTAGGAATAATGTCAGATCATGTTTTTGATATCATCAATAGCAACTATTTTTTTATTTTTATTCTCTCTCAAAAAATTCTCTTTTCTATTATTTAAAAAATTTTGTAATGAAGTATAGTTGATTTACAATGTTGTACTAGTTTCTGGAGTATAGCAAAGTGATTCATATATATATATATATATATAATATATAATATAATATATAATATATATATAATTATATTTCATACTAGTTTCTGTTATGCTTTATTATAGGCTATTAAATATAGTTCCCAATGCCAATTGTTTTATGTTTTTTTTTTTTTTTTGTCTTTTTTATTTTTTATTTTTTTGGCCCCACCAAGTGGCATTCAGGATCTTAGTTCCCAGAGCAAGGATCAAACCTGTGCCCCACTGCAGCAGAAGTTCAGAGTCTTAACCCTTGGACTGCCATGGAAGTCCCTGTTTATCTATTTTATTCATAGTAGTGGGTACATGCTAATCCCAAACTCCTAATTGATTCCTCTTCATCCACTCTCCCCTTTGGTAACCACAAATTTGTTTTCTATATCTGTGAGTCCATCCCTTCCCTGTAAATAAGTTCATTTTTATCATACTTTACATTCCATATATAAGTGGAACCATGTATCTTTCTCTTTCTGACTGACTTTACTTAATACGGCAATCTCTAGTTTCATTGATGCTGCTGCAAATGGCATTATTTCATTCTTCCGAGTAATATTTTATTATATATATGTATTTATACATTACATCTTTTCATCCATTCATTTGTTGATGGATGTTTAGGTTGCTTCCATGTTTTGGCTATTATAAATAATGCTGCTATGGACACTGGTGTGACACTTAGATACACACAACAAACTTGTGAGAGAAGACAGAAAGAAGACTGTGCCATCGGGATGCCTGCGTTTCAATACAGAACCTTTAATACCTCCCTGGGGGACTTCAGGCATGGCATCCTGTCTTTCATAATTCTATTTCTATTTAAAATAAGAATAAGCATTCTTACTTTGAAGGGATTTGAGTTAATACATGCCCAACATTGATGTATAAGCAGATTTGTTAGCATTTGTGTTCATAACCAGCAGGAATTAAATACTGAGAGAAATTAGAATTTATTTTTAAATTTTTATACAAAGCAATATAAGCTATTTTGTACTCTTCCTCAAAGTTTTTGCTTCTGGGCTTGACTTGCTATTTTAGTGTCTTCAGGATTTAGGATTTAGGACTGGAAGAAACACAAGCTGGAATCAAGATTGCCGGGAGAAATATCAATAACCTCAGATATGTAGATGACACCACCCTTATGGTAGAAAGTGAAGAGGACCTAAAGAGCCTCTTGATGAAAGTGAAAGAGGAGAGTGAAAAAGTTGGCTTAAAGGTCAACATTCAGAAAACAAAGATCATGGCATCTGGTCCCATCACTTCATGGGAAATAGATGGGGAAACAGTGGAAACAGTGTCAGACTTTATTTTTGGGGGCTCCAAAATCACTGCAGATGGTGACTGCAGCCATGAAATTAAAAGATGCTTACTCCTTGGAAGAAAAGTTATGAGCAACCTAGATAGCATATTCAAAAGCAGAGACATTACTTTGCCAACTAAGGTCCGTCTCGTCAAGGCTATGGTTTTTCCAGTGGTCATGTATGGATGTGAGAGTTGGACTGTGAAGAAGGCTGAGCACTGAAGAATTGATGCCTTTGAACTGTGGTGTTGGAGAAGACTCTTGAGAGTCCCTTGGACTGCAAGGAGATCCATCCTGGGATTTCTTTGGAAGGAATGATGCTAAAGCTGAAACTCCAGTACTTTGGCCACCTCATGTGAAGAGTTGACTCATTGGAAAAGACTCTGATCCTGGGAGGGATTGGGGGCAGGAGGAGAAGCTGACGACCCGGGATGAGATGGCTGGATGGCATCACGGACTCGATGGACAGGAGTCTGAGTGAACTCTGGGAGATGGTGATGAACAGGGAGGCCTGGCGTGCTGCGATTCATGGGGTAGCAAAGAGTCGGACACGACTGAGCGACTGAACTGAACTGATACATATCTTTACTGTATGATCTATAAGAAAAAATTTTCTTGAACATCTAGTTTATTGCATTTGTGCCATTTTCTCTCCACTCAGAGGTCCTACTTTCATCATTAAGCAATAATCATCTCGATTTAACTTTGATCAAAAACTTGATCTGGTTATTAAACTAAAGTGTAAAGACCCATACCTTTAAGTTCTATCTCTTAACAGGTTGCCAACTTGTAAGTTAAATAATAAAACTCAGAACATTGGATTTCAAAGATACAGCACTTTGGAAGGAAACCCACAAGCAGATTCTTTCCCCTTTTTTGTGATAGAGTGGTAAAGTTGTCTAACTTTCATTTTTCAATATTTTTACTTAATCTGTGATAAGCAGTTAAGAGACTAGCGTATATTCATTAATTGGTTTGTTCAGTATTTGCTCAGCAAGTATTTATTAACACAAGCTACTGCTCCCACTCTTGTCTTTAGGGATATAACAGTTACCAAAAATTTTTCATCCTTCTTGGAGTTAAATTATTAACAAAGAATAAACGTACACAAACAATTAATTGCACATTTCATTTAACTTTAATAATACTCACTAAAAGTCACTATTTGTCCCCACTGTCAAATGAGAAACTGAGACACTGAAGACTAAGAAATTTAATGATGAGTATGGGTTACAGAGCTTTAAAGTAAACTTACACGTATATCATCACCAAGACCATGATTTTCAGCCAAACCTTTTCATGTGGATATTCATGACTACCACTTCCTTCCGATGTTTTCAGCATGTTTCCTGAGGCTTTGTTCATTTGTATTTAATTTGCTTACTTAAATCTCTCATTTAATGACAAAAAGCTCCCTTGACCCCATATGACCTCTACCCACTATTCCACTTCTCTCTCTTCACAGTCTGGTTTGTTCAAAGAGTTGTTTATTCTCACAGTCACTACTTCCTGGTCTAACATTTATTCATGAAATTTATTACAGCCTGGTTTTTACTTCCCTCACTCAAATGAAACATTTTGTTAGTAGATTCAATGATCACTTGTCAGTTCTTATTTATATGCCAGGGACAAAGTTACTATCAATCAAATCATGCAATTACAATGCAATTAACATAAACAGTTTAGGGAATAAGTACAATCAATTCTTGGTAGGCCTATAGATCAAGATTCAATATGGCATGGCCAAAATTACCATATTCCCTAGATGGTCAAATTTTGATAACAGAATATGTCAGTTCAGAGTATTTTATTTGTAAGTACTTCTATTTTTATTTCACAATTTTCCAGCAGTTCATACTTTGGCTACTGGCTTACTGAACTAGATATGAGAAATTCACAAAAGTTCAAATAAACTAAAGTTATTTATATCAGTGGCCAAGAGAAGCAGGTGAAAATTTTTAGAGCAATAAAGGAAATATAGATAAGGCCAAAGAAACAGATCAAGAGGACTTTTAGGAAGTTTAGATGCATAACATTAGTTTATACATGCCCAACTCAGTCACCATAGGATATTTAAAGATGTCAACATTTTCAAGATGTTTTAGAATGATATGGGGCTACTTTTGTTATCATTTTACATGTAAAGTTGTCTCACTTTCATTCAGAATGTATCTAATTATTGGGCAAATTTAAGTATACTGACTGTAAACTGGTGTAAAACCTGTCTTTTCTTTCACATTCAAGCCATTAAAAATGCTGTTTGCACTGCCTAATCACTTTCTTCCCTCCTCCATCAAAATGACTATATCTCACTTTTTCCTCAGGCCTTAACCTTTGAAAATCCTTCCTAACACTAGCTGCCCTCATAATACACAACCCTAATTTAAGGTAGGTATCTCCCCTTGTATTCTGAATACCCTATACTCACTATCTCCTCACATAAGAGCATTTATCACACTACATTGTAATTGCCTGGAAATCTTTCTGACCTCAATTTCTCCCTCTTTTCAAGAATTTTAAGATCTCCAAGGACAAAGATCATCTTTTCTATTTCATTATTTTCATCAGAACCTAGCACAAATGAATATAAGCATTTAGTAAATATTTGCTGAATGAATCAATTAGTAATTAACTTAATGAATGAATGATTGAATGAACTACACTGCATTTCAACGCCCACCCCAAGATGCTCTAGAGAAAACTGTTCACAATTGGTGGGGTAACATGTATGAAGTTTTCCCAAGAACATTTTCTCAGTGCAAAAGCATGAGTACGCTCCTTCTCCACCACAGTCTCTGCCCTCTAGAGTATAATTAATTTTCTGGGAGTTTTCCCTGATAGCTCAGTGAGTAAAGAACCTGCCTGTAATGCAATAGACGTCTGCGGGATTGACCCCTGAGTTGGGAAGATCCCCTGGAGGAGGAAATGGCAATCCACTCCAATATTCTTGCCTGAAAAATCCCATGAACAGAGGAGCCTGGTGGGCTACAGTCTAAAGGGTTGCAAAGAGTCAGATATGACTGAGCATGCACGTTAACACATTAGAGGCCATGACAGTTTTGAAAAGGCTGCACAAAAAAGCAATCTAATCCACGTTCCACTGAGCTTCTGTGCTGTAGAAGGAAAATAAGGGATGTATAGTGATTGCAAAGATAGCACTGATGAACATCCAGGTACAAATGAGCCAGGTAGGTACTCTCCGAGTCTTGGCATGAGCAAATCCAAATGGATCTCTCAAATCAGATCATAATTCACTAGATACGGCTCTTTGTGGTAGCGTGTGTGCTCAGTCAGGTCCGACTCTCTGTGACCCCATGGACGGTAGCCCATCAGACTCCTCTGTCCATGGGATTTTCCAGGCAAGAATACTGGAGTGGGTTGCCATTTCCTTTTTTAAGATCTTTGTGGTAGATGAATTTTAAAATTTTAGGTTACAGTGGGCAGTTACACACAATGGTTTTGTTTGGAAAGGTTTTGTTTTGACATTTTACTGCCTTCAGCACTTCTATCAAAAACGCTCATGCTACAACTATAATGTGGATTCACATGGTGCCTGACTGTTATCTTTTTGCATTTGAGAAATTTGAGATAATTGAGATAATTAAATACCTCATTTCTCTGAATTCTGAGTAATTAATGAAGTGTGTAGGAATTAGCAGCTGGAGGTAACACACTGATATTTTCCTTCATCGTTGTCCACAGGAAGTGTTTAAAATAAGAAAATCATTCATTACTTGCTCTACTTATCAGCATTAGTTTAAAAATGCAAGAGAAATAGGAAAATATGGTGGTTTGTGGTGAGTTTCTTGCTTATGCTTTATTTTTTTTTTCAAACCTCTAGTTCAATAACGATATGTTCTTACAAGTGAGAAGTTCTACCCTGGCAGATAACAGCACACCAGAGTGTGCTATATTAACAGACTGTGTGCCATAAAAACCTGAGGCATGCCATCTTTTGTCATGAATTTGCAATCAGAAACTTAAACTTTGTGTATCAAAGTTATCAATTGTCAAAATTCTCTATAAATGCTGGAAATACAGGCAAAATCAGTCAGAAAGCAAAAGCACTCTCCTAAACCAGATGTTTATGAATTATATTTTTTCTTTTTAACCCTGCAGAATGCCTGAAATTCCAGTGTGTCCAAAGTGATGGATGTTATCAGAGTATATGCTTATCTCCTTCCTCTGTGGCTCTGCAATTTCTGCTCATTGCAAGTATCATTTCTCACCAACATTCCATACCTAGAATCTTAATAACCACTCACTCTCTTAAATGATCCAGTTCTCCCAACCCTTTGCCAAAGTGTCTCTAACCATAACTGTTGCAAGACTTCTTTTGAAAGTAATTTTAAATGTTTTCTCTTGTGATGGATTAACCGTTGATCACTATCCAAAGAGACATTTTTCACGAATATTCTCTTCAGAAACTTTCACACTAGTGCACAATTTTAAGGGTAACCATGAACTAGGCAATATTCTACTGTCCTCTGCAAGCCCATGTGAGTTGAGGATCCTCTTAAGAGGACCACACTAACCTCTTAATTATATTATTGTTCAAAATGTATCCTGCTACTGCTAAGTCACTTCAGTCATGTCTAACTCTGTGTGACCCCATAGACAGCAGCCCACCAGGCTCCCCCATCCCTGGTATTCCCTAGGCAAGAACACTGGAGTGGGTTGCCATTTCATTCTCCAATGCATGAAAATGAAAGTGAAGTCTCTCAGTCGTGTCCAACCCTCAGTGACCCCATGGACTGCAGCCTACCAGGCTCCTCCGTCCATGGTATTTTCTAGCCAAGAGTACTGGAGTGGGTTGACATTGCCTTCTCCAAAATGTATTCTAGCTTTTGTGAATTTTCAGTACTCAAACTTATCTCTATAGCAAAGAACACTAAGGTCTGAAATCTCTCTTCCAAATGGTAGTTGCCTAATTCACCTTCTTATGCAAGAGGGAAACAACATAGCAAAAAAAAAAAAGAGTTGAACTAAAGACCACAGTGACTCAAAGATTCCAGAAGTCCAACAAGACTAGAAAATTGTTCTAACTGACGTGAGGAGCCTAAACATTTATGTTTATATTAACCTCTTAAAATAAAACCTCAACTCTGCAATTGTCACTGCTTTCTAAGGTTCAGGGAAGTTCAATACAAAAAAAAGTAGATTCTCTTTAGAAATAAAAGGAATTACAAATTAACTCTGAAGAACCTCTTCCCTTCCTTGGAAATCGCTGAAGCCCCTCCCTTCAAGGAACTAGTCAGCTCCCTGTCCTTCACCTGATGTGATGCTAATTATACACCTGTCAGCCTACCTACTCTATTTAGAAGGCAAGCTGCACATTTTCTAACAACCCACCACTTAGTTCTCTTCCAATTTTTAGATAATGCTGACTGGTACTTTTTAATTAAGATTTGACAGTTGAAATTTGCATTCCAAAGGCTCATTGACTTCTATGGAATTAGATTGCCTATTTGCTCTACACAGACACACACATACACACACACACACCACCACCACCAGTCATTCCTAGGCCACTCGTTTTAAATGTACAAATATATTATCCTCTGCTTGGTCTTCAGTATCGCAAGTTCTGTGGACTATAGCAAATTTGGCCTTTAAGCCATTTTAAATTGGCATTTGCAATTTGATGTTTTGTTAATGTAGTGTAATTTGGCATGATGGAGAACTTGGATAACTGTTAAAATACTTGTTCTTGTCATATTCATTATTAATTTATATTAGCTACAAGCAAAGGAATTTTTTACAGCTTACTGGATTTTTTTATCATAACTGTGGCTAACACTGAGATTTTGATATGTGCATATTAAGTGACAGATACTACATAGACAGCTAAATTTTTCATTCATAGCAGAAAAATCTATGATTTTTCTTGGAAGGCAAATCCAAGATTCACAGAAAATTATGATAATGCCAGTGTTTTTATTTGCAATAACTAAAAGCTTACTCTATTAACATAAATGAACTGATTTTCTACATATTTTAACAGCATATAAAATAGCTATCAGTTTTCAAATATATTACTTATCAGCTATGCTGATAGCAGAAATGACTTTTCACAGTTGATAGAATTTTAAAATATTTTCCATTATATATCAAATAGTATCGTGTTACATATCAGAAACATTGTGCTGCTACAAATGAAAGAATAAAACATATTTTAGAAGCAAAGTTGTGTTACTTAACCAAAAAAAAGAGGTTAATTGCTAAACTACATATGAATATATAATTCAACTTATGCCTAAATGTGTATAAAGAATGCTAAACAATTCATCACAACAGCTGATATTTCAGTCATTGTGGAGTGGTTATATCTCATATCACAAAAAACCTCCTTTGGTCTCAATCTACCAGAAATCAGTAATGGAAGCAAGAGTAGAATTGAATACAGGAAGAGTTTTTGTTTTGTTAAATATCCAAGTCCACTAAACCATGTTAATTAAATTTATACAATATAAGTCAAAGTACTGTTTCTATTCAGTTCTGTTCAGTTCAGTCGCTCAGTTGTGTCTGACTCCTTGCGACCTCATGAATCGCAGCACGCAAGGCCTCCCTGTCCATCACCAACTCCCGGAGTTCACTCAGACTGGTGTCCATCGAGTCAGTGATGCCATCCAGCCATCTCATCCTCTGCCGTCCCCTTCTCCTCCTGCCCCTAATCCCTCCCAGCATCAGAGTCTTTTCCAGTGAGTCAACTCTTCGCATGAGGTGGCCAAAGTACTGGAGTTTCAGCTTTAGCATCATTCCTTCCAAAGAAATCCCAGGGTTGATCTCCTTCAGAATGGACTGGTTGGATCTCCTTGCAGCCCAAGGGACTCTCAAGAGTCTTCTCCAACATCACAGTTCAAAAGCATCAATTCTTCAGCTCTCAGCCTTCTTCACAATGTAATATTAGTCAGGAAAAGAATAAAATTTTGCCATTTGCAATAACCTGATAAGATGTAGAGTACATGATGCTTAGTGAAATAAGTTAGACAGAGAGAAATAAATAATCTATGTTATGACATATGTGGAATATAAAAAATAAAATAATGAATGAGAGAAAATGGGCTGGACAAAATGGGGTAGGAGATAAATATAAATTACTAATTACTATGTATAAGATAAATAAAAATTGCTATGTATAAGATAAACAAGCAATGAAGATATGTTGTACAACACAGGAAAACATGTCCTTTTTTGAAATATTTTAAAATGGAGTATAATCTATATAAACATAGACTCACTACAGTATATATCTGAAACTAATATAATATTTTAAATCAGTTATACATCAATTAAAAAAAGAAATCAACAGAGGGCAAATTAAAAGCAAAGCAAACAGAAGGAAGGAAATAAAGAGCAGAAAGTAATAAAAGTAATATAATTAAAAACAAAAACAATAAAAAGTCAAAGAAACCCAGCAGCTTTTGAAAAGTTTGATAAAATTGATAAACCTCTAGCCAGACTGATAAAGGAATAAAAAAGAAAAATGACACAAATTTTAAATTTAAGGAATGAAAGAGGCAATGTCAATACAGATCCTAAAGACATTACAAAGGTAATAAAGGGTTACTAAGGACAATTCTATGACCATAAATTCATGTAAATAAACTTAGCTAATTTCTTGAAGAACACAAGCTATAAAAACTTGGAAAGATCAATAATTTAGATAATACCATATTCACTAAATAAATTGAATTCATTAAATATTTCAATAAGAAACCTCCAGGCACAGATGATTTTATCCATAAATTCTATCAAATATTTAAGGGTGAAAGAATACCAATTATGTCAAAACTCTTCCAGAAAATAGAAAAGAATCAAATATTCCCTAATCTATTTTTATGAGGCAAGATTTTTCCTGATACCAAAATCAGACAATGACATTACAGGATAAGGATATAAAGTACAGACTTAATTTTCTCATGAATATAGAAGCAAATTTTCTCAATTTATTATTAGCAAACCAATCCAGGAAATATAAGTTAAATGTCATGAATGAATGGACGTTTTCTAAGAAAGGAAGACTGTTTCAAAATTTAAAAATCAGTCAACATAATTTACCATGTGAAATGATTTATGTATATATATTAGTTTAGCTATATAGAAAATCCCTTGGAACCCACAACAACAACAAAGCTCATGAAATTAATATGTTTAGGTTGCAAATTTCAAGGTCTATAGAAATTAAGTGCTTTTTCTCCTGTGTACTAGCAAAAATAATTAAAAAGTGAAATTAAAGAAGTCATATCATTTAAAGTAGCATTAAAGTTATGAAATACTTAGATATAAACCTAATAAGCTATGTGCAATATATGAATGCTAGAAATTACAAAGCAAAGACAAAAAAATGATTCAAAGGCTTAAGTAAATCAAGAGAATGATAGTGTTCATGGTGTGGAAGACACAATATTTTAAAGATGTTAATCTCCTGTATTAGTGAAGATTCTCCAGAAAAAAGAACCAGTAAGATGTATGTGTGTGTGTGCACCCGTGTGTATGTGTGTGTGAGAGAGAGAGAGAGACTTTGGATTAGGCAGCTATTTCTTGAATATGCCTCCAAAAGTAAAAATTTATAAAAGGAAAAAAGTGTATAAATTGAACTTCATCAAAATTAAAAAATTATCTGTGAAATCATGATGGCAAGAATGAAAAGGGAAGGTTACAAAATATAAGTAAGTATTTGCAAAACAAATATCTGACAAAAGACTTCTACCCAGAATATATAAAATTCAGTAAAAATAGAGTTTTAAAAATTAAAACAACTGAAAAAGATTTGAACAAATACTTCATCAAATAAAATATACTGATGGCTGATAAGCACATGAAAATATGTTCAACATCATTAGTAATCAAGGAAAAGCAAATAATATCTATAAAGTTATACTACTACAACTTATTGAAATGGATAAAATTAAAGAATACAATACTTGACAGTACAAACGCTAGGGAAGAATCTCTCATCATATTGGTGTAAATACAAAATGTTACAGACATATTGGAAAACAATTTAGTGTTTGGCATTCTTATAATACTAAAACTTTGCTTATTATATGATCCAGCAATTCCACGCTTCTTATTTACCTAAGAGAAATGACTTGTACATGATTGTTTATCAGGGGTTTATTCATAATCCCTCAAACTGGAAACAACCCAAATATCCTTCAACTATGAATGGATAAACAAAATGTGATAGTCATACACATCCCATGACAAAAAGCAATTTACTGAAACATGCAAAAATCTGTATGCATTGTTGCAAGTAAAGGAAGCCAGACTCAAAAGACTAGATACCGAATGAATCCTTTCATAGAACTTCAGTAAAAGGCAAACTGTAGTAACAGAGGGGCTTCCCAGGTGGCGCTAGCAGTGAAAGAACACGTCTACCAATGCAGGTGACAAGAAAGGTGGATTCCATCTCTGGGTAGGGGGGATCCCCTGGAGGAGGGCACTGCAACTCCGACTATCATTCCTGCCTGAAGAATCCCATAGACAGAGGAGCCTGGTGGGCTACAGTCCATAGTGTTGCAAAGAGTGGAACAGGACGGAAGTGACTTAACATACACGTATGCATAGTAACAAAAAATATATCTGTGATTTGGGGAATGGGTTGACAGAAAGGCACAACATAAGTGATTGTGGCAAGAGTCACACGATTGCAAGAAACTGTTAAAACCAAAGAACTCTACACACACGAAAATGTAAATTTTATTTTCAAATAAAATAATTGATTAAATATATTACAATAAAAAAGATCAGCAATGGAATCTCTCAGAGTTTTCATTTTAATTGGCCTTAGTGTGTATTCTGGGCATTAGTAGCTTTTGTTTGTTTAATTTTCATCTCTTTCGGTTTGCACAAAATGCAAGGGGACGTTATCACTTAATTCTCCTTTATGGATGGATGGATTGGAATCTTCAGATTCCGTTCTAAAAATCAAAGAGCAAATGTATCACAAGTTTAGGAAGGTGATTCCTGTGGGGTACTAAAAATACCACCGAACTGCAAGTCGGAAGACCTGTATTTGCAATTCTGGCTCTATCACCTACTTGCAGTCTGTTCTTGGGCAAGTAACATGGCAGTTTCTTGTGTACTTGCTCTGTTTATTACGTAAGAGGTTTGACCTCATGGGCTGTACTCTCTCTTCTCCTCTGCCATGCTAGGATATGGGAGATCAAGATTCCAGCTCTGGATTGGTCCTTAATTTGGTGTGTGGCTTTCAAAACCATCACTTTAATTCTTCTGAGTCTCAAATTCTTCACCTGTTAAGTTGGAAAAAGCAGAACAGAAAGAAATCTATATACTACTTCTCCCTGTGATCTTTTGTTGTGGTTTAGTCATTAAGCCAAGCCAAACTCTTTGTGACCCCATAGACTGTAGCCCACCAAGCTCCTCTGTCCCTGGGATTTCCAAGGCAAGAACACTGAAGTGGGTTGCCATTTCCTTTGCTAGGGGATCTCTCTGACCCAGGGATCGAATCTGCATTACATTGCATCGTCTCCTGCATTGCAGGTGGATTCTTTATCACTGAGCCACCTGGGAAGCCTCTCTTACCACACAGTAAAATAGAAACTTCTATTCTCTTGAAAATAATCAATAGAAACCACTAACTACCCTCTCTCCACTTTTTACTGGCTTCTCCCCACAGGCACAAAGAATAATCTATCAAGTTATTAAAATGGCAAGAAGCTGATGGCCATCTATATTAGTGTGTGGTAGGGAGGGTAATACGCTAAAGGCCATTTGCAAAGGTGCCTCTTCCTCTAGGGGCTCTCTGCTCTCACCTCAGTATGCTTCAAATCATGATCCTCTTCTCAGCTGACCGCTGACCTATTGGGTTGGACGCTAGGGAGTGTGAAGAAAACCATTTTGGTTACAAACACTAGTGAAAAAATGCCTTATCACTGGATTTTTGAGGACCTGGCTGAGCTCTTACATTTTCTGATTTCTCCAGGTTAAATAGTCTTACTGTGGCCAGTTTCAAGTTACCAAAATGACATCACTGAATATGAAGCTGGGTGGAGATGCTTGCTCGACTCCTGCAAACCACATAGCAGTTTTAGCACAGCACGAGCTGTAGATTCCAGTTATGTAATTCAATCAGATTTTACAAGCAATAAAGCTGATACTTGGAAACAAACTACACTAAAATAATTTTCCTCCAGATTCACAGAAATGCAAAAGCTCTGTTGGTGAGTCTGTGCTCCTGATTGTTGCTGGGAGTACAAAATGGTATTAACCTATGATTAATGAGATTCATCAACATCCATGAAGAATACATAGATATTTATCTGTCACTAATCAAACACCTTTACCTGGGATGGAGTTTTGTTGGTGAACAGGATATTCACAAAACTCAAAGTATCACAGATCATTTTTTAAGCTGTCAGTGGAAAAAGTTATATTTAAAAAATTTAATGTGTATATTAATAATAATAATTTTATTAAATTTATTTTAATAAATGCAATATATATTAAACAGACACCACCTTAATTAAGTAATGAAATTAGTATTGCCAGTAATAGGAGAAACTGAAATCATGTGTCTTCTGATATGATGCACTGACAAGGACACAACATCAATCTATATAAAATTCCTGCTAAAGGCAGATTATGATCAATTAAATTAGTGGGTGCTTTGCATCTGAATTTTTAAAAAGTATTTATTTCTGGTTGTGCTGAGTCTTCTTTGCTGAGTTTCTCTAGCTGCAGTGAGCAGGGGCCAGTCTCCACTGCAGTGCACAGGCTTCTCATCTGAGTGGCTTCTCTAGTGGAGCACAGGCACTAGGTGTGAGAGCTTCAGTAGCTGCAGGATGTAGGCTCAGTAGTTGCAGGTATGGGCTATAGGGCAAGAGCTCAGTAGCTGTGGTACAGGGGCTTTAGTCATTCCACAGCATGTGGAATCTTCCCAGACCAGGGATTGAACCTGTGTCCCCTGCATTGGCTAGCAGATTCCTATTCATGGTCCCACCAGAGAAGTTTGTTGCATCTGGATTTTTTTAACACCATTAAGAAACTTATCTGGACAATTGGTTTGACTTTTTGAATTAGTTTTCTGAATATAGTATTTGTACCATGATCACATAAGAGTATACTGTTTTTTGGAGATACACACTGAAATACGGATGAGGAGTCATGAAGTGTGCAAGGTGCTCTTTAGTGGTTCAGAAAAAAATGTATGAATATGTGTTAATGAGAATAATAAAATAACAGAGAGAAAGCAAATACAGTAGTTTGTAAAGAGTTAGTGAAGCAAAGGAAAGGACAAACATGTTATTATGCATAAGACTATTCTTTTAAATGGTTTGTAATTTTGACACTTTCAAATAAAGATATTTCCAAAATAAAGTTGAGAAATAATATATACATGGACGCAAAGTCAAATATGCATACATACATACAAATATGTACAGTGTTGATGCAACAAAATGTTGCAAGCAAACTCAGGTTCAATATTAACAATGTCATTGAATAAACTATGTTTCTACATGATGGACTGGACTTCCCTGGTGGCTCAGACGGTAAAGCGTCTGTCTACAATGTGGGAGACCTTGGTTCGATCCTTGGGTCGGGAAGATTCCCTGGAGAAGGAAATAGCAACCCACTCTAGTACTCTTGCCTAGAAAATCCCATGGACAAAGGAGCTTGGTACAGGCTACTGTCCATGGGGTCGCAAAGAGTCGGGCATGACTGAGCGACTTCACTTCACTTCATATGACGGATACAATAACTGAAGTGATGATATAGATTTTTAAACTTACTATAATGGACTTTGGGTATCGAGATTTCACCTAATTTAATTATATTTTCTTTTCCCTTATCACTTTTTTCTGAAATGTGTGTTTTGTTGCAAAAAGTAAAACCTTAGCATCTATAATTATAGCAAACCTGAAAAAATTGTTTTAAAACACACAAAAAACATAAGTTCTTAACATCTGTTAAATATAACAAATTCTATTTCCTGATATGGATTCCAGATCTCTTGAAGAAATTTTGTGTAACTTCTACAATATGAATGTTCCTAAGTGTGAATTTTTCTAGAAGTCTACTTTGAGAATTGTTCCTTTTATAGATATAATGTTAATACATTTGATATGTAATACATTCTCTAATTTTTATTACCTGTTTTGTACTTCTTGTGTTCACTTATAACCAGTTTTCTGTTTTTTTTTTGTTTGTTTGTTTGTTTGTTTGTTTTAAGAATTGTGTTTTGGAAACATGTTGGCATTTTACTATTGAAAAGAGTTCATTTATTTTAATTAAAATGATTTTAAATAAATGCCTATGTTTCTTATCAGAATATTTCTCACACTTTTTATGTGGTTGTTTAGTCCCTCAGTCCCGCCCACTCTTTGCGACTCCATCGACTGCTACACGCCAGGCTTCCCAGTCCTTCACCATCTCCCAGAACATGCTCAGACACATGTCCATTGAGTTGGTGATGCCAATCCAACCACTCGTCTTCTGTCGTCCACTTCTCCTCCAGTCTTTCCCACCATCAAGGTCTTTTCCAATGAATTGGTTCTTTGCATCAGTTGGTCAAAGTACTGGAGCTTCAATTTGATCATCAGTCCTTCCAGTGAATATTCAGGACTGATTTCCTTTAGGATGGACTGCTTTGAGCTCCTTGCAGTCCAAGGGATTCAAGAGTCTTCTCCAACATCACAGTTCAAAAGCATCAATTCTTAGGCACTCAGCTTTCTTTATGGTTCAACTCTCACATCTATACATGACTACTGCCAAAACTATGGCTTGTTTGCAAAGTAATGTCTGTTTTTTTAATATGCTATCTAGGTTTGTCATAGTTTTTCTTCCAAGGAGCAAGCATCTTTTAATTTCGTGGCTGCAGTCACAATCCATAGTGATTTTGGAGCCCAAGAAAATAAAAGTCTGTCACTGTTTCCACTTTTTCCACATCCATTTGCCATGAAGTGATGGCACTGGATGTCATGATCTTCATTTTTTGAATGTTGAGTTTTAAGCCAGCTTTTTAACTCTCCCCTTTTACCTTCATCAAGAGGCTCTTTAATTCCTCTTCGCTTTCTGCCATCTCCACCATCTTACTCTGCACATCTGCTTTGGAGAAAGGAGATGGTAGGACAAATTGAGAAAATAGCATTGACACATAAACTACCATGTGTAAAACAGCTAGCAGGAACCTGCTATATATCACAGAGAACCTGGCCTGGCACTCAGTGACAACCTAAATGGTGGGATTGAGGATGGGTAAGAGGGAGACTCAAGGTGAAGAGAATATATGCATACAGTTATGACTGGTTCACATTGCTGTATGGCAGGAAACAAAACAACATTGTAAAGCAATTATCCTCAATTTAAAAAAAAAGATTTTTAAGAAATGAGAAATTGTCTACCACAAATATTTTATTGCAAAATACTATAAATTTTCTTTATTGCATATTATTTTACATAAAATATTAAACTGTATTTCACTGCCCTGTAGAAGATCAAGTTTCTTTTTAAAAGTTGTCTCTTGATTTTTTTTTTTTTTGTAAGTATTCTGTGACACCAGACACTTCAAAAACCCCAGCCATAAACTATCTTTTGTAGATCCAAATCTATACTTCAGGGATGAAAATATGCCCTGACCTCTTGCTGTCTTTTGTGATAAATCAAAGACTTTGTGTACCATACTGTTATCTAGAGCACAACTCTGTTTTCAGACTTTCTAAATCCTTGGATTATTTTTAAAGCATCAGAATGGTTGAAACTCAAAACCTTTGAAATGGTCCTCCAAGGGATAAGTCCTATATACCTATAGTGCTTTCTTATAATAATCTCCCTTGTGCTCTTTGGGCTCACTAGAAATAGAATCATCATCATAATAAAGCCTCTGAGATCAGGAGGCACTGTGTGAGAAGGCAGGCCATGAAAAGCAGAGCTCATGGGGCACTCTGACAGCTCTTATAACTCTGTTTCTGCCCCAAACTGCAGGCATCACAACAGCTGTTTTGCTTCCTCTGCTGGAAATGCTGAACTCCAGCCTGACTCCCAGTGGCATCTTTTTAGAGCACAATATGCATGTCTAAGCTCCCTAGCCTGAGCAGAAGGATCATTAAACACAACCGGGAGCCAATACCACATGGTTTCCAATAGACCAGATTTCTCCAAGGCATATGGAGGGTGAAATATCAGAACAAGAATTTGCAAAGGTTGCTGCTGCTGCTGCTGCTAAGTCGCTTCAGTTGTGTCCGACTCTGTGCGACCCCATAGACGGCAGCCCACCAGGCTCTGCCCTCCCTGGGATTCTCCAGGCAAGAACACTGGAGTGGGTTGCCATTTCCTTCTCCAATGCATGAAAGTGAAGAGTGAAAGTGAAGTCACTGAGTCATGTCTAATTCTCAGCGACCCCATGGACTGTAGCCTACCAGGCTCCTCTGTCTGGCCAATCTTAATTTCACTATTCAAGACACTTTTGATGGCCAATTTCTTCTGAGTTATCAGGGCATAAGGCAAAGGACTTTGGATTTGGATTCAAAATATTAAAGGCCAAAAAGACTGAGATCCCAGTAGCTCTAGGAAAAATATTTACTTTGGTAGAAATCATTATAATCTCTGACGGGTTTGTTGTCAAAATTATAAAAGATAAAAAGAAGTTAGCAAAAGCAGACAATCCAGTTAAACAATGGCCCAAAACTTGAACAGACACCTCACCAAAGACGATCTTAAGATGACAAAGGAACATATGGAAAGATATCCCACATTATAAATCATCAGGAAAATGAAAACCAAAACAGCAATGAGATACCTATACTCACCAATTATTGTTCAGTAGCTAGGTATACAACTCTTTGCAACCTCATGGATTACAGCATGCCAGGCTTCCCTGTCCTTCACTATCTCCTGGAGTTTACTCAAACACATGTCCATTGAGTCAATGATGCCATCCAACCATCTCATCCTCTGTCTCCTGCTTCTCCTCCTGCAGTCAATCTTTTCCACCACCAGGGTCTTTTCCAATGAGTTGGCTCTTCACATCAGCCAAATTCCAGAACACTGACACCTCCAAATGCCGGGAAGGAGGTAAAGCAGCGAGAACTTTTGCTTATTACTTGTGGGAAAGTAAAATGGTATGGGACAGCCACTTCGGAAGACAGTTTGGCAGTTTCTTTTTGCAACCCCATGGAGTGTAGACCACCAAGCTTTTCAGTCCATGGGATTTCCCTGGCAAGAATACTGGAGTGTGTTGCCATTCCCTTCTCCAAGGAATCTTCCCAACCCAGGGATGGAACCCGTGTCTCCTTCATTAGCAGGTGGAATCTATAACACAAGGTCCAGCAATCATTCTCTTTGGTATTTACCCAAAGGAGCTGGAAACACTCCCATACAAAAACTTGCATGCATATATTTATAACAGGTTTATTCATAATTGCCAAGCTTAGAAGCAACTAAGATGTCCTTCAGTAGGTGGATGGATAAATAAACTATAGTATACACAGGCAATGGTATAGCACTCAACACTAAAAAGAATTAACCTACCGAGCCAGGAAAAAACATGGAGGGAACTTAAATGCATAACATGAAGTGAAATAAACCCATCTTAAAACATTATATACTGTATGATCTTAGCTATATGGCCTGTGTGCATGCAAAGTCACTTCAATTGTGTTCAACTCTGTGGGGCCCCATGGACTGTAGCCTGCCCATGGGATTCTTCAGGCAAGTATATTGGAGTGAGTTGCCATGCTCTCCTCCAAGGGATCTTTCCCACCCAGGGGCTGAACCCATGTCTCTTAAGTCTCTTGCATTGGCAGGCAGGTTCTTTATCACTCGTGCCACCTGGTAAGCCCATATGACCTTCTGGAAAAGGCAGATGTATAGAGACAGTAAAGTGATCACTGGTTGCCAGGGGCTGACAGAGTGTGGAAAGATGAATGGGGGAAGGCACGGAAGATTTCTAGGAAAATGAAAATACTTTGCATGATATAATGATGGTCAGGAAGATCCCTGGAAAAGGACTGAGGATGCAAAGACAAATCAAGACTTCCACTGGGGATACAACAGCAAGTAGAGTGAAAAGTGAGGCATTTAAAAGCATGTGAAGAACTTAATGAGAGAATTCTGCAGGAGAGCTTGGGTTTATCCCCTCAAGATAGGTTGTGGTTTTTAAAGTCTTTGTAATGGTGCTTCCGAGGTGATGATGGTAGTAAAGAATACCCCTGCTAATGCAGGAGAAACAGGAGACGTGGATTTCATCCCTGGGTCTGGAAGACCCCCTGGAGTAGGAAATGGCACCTCACTCCAGTGTTGATGCCTGGGAAACTCCATGGGCAGAGGAGCCTGATGGGCTACAGTCCATGGGGCTGCAGAGTCAGACATGACTGAGCACACACACAAATGAAATGCATATGCACACACACATACCCATTTTTTTTTAAGTTTAGCTTAAGTTCTGAATATGCTTCTACATTTGAATTTGTATTTTGATTTTAGAATAAGTGCATTATCTCTTAGTGACTGTTTTTAAGAGAAGGCATTTTTTTTTTGCAAGTTCCCATAGCCATTCTGTTAAGGTATGTGTCATATATTCTAGTTTTTAATGCTATTTATGATATATGAAGATGTTATCCTCTAAGTTGTTATACTAGTTTGTACACTAGTTTGTACACTATTTACAGCATAATTATACTAAGATATAATTCTCTAAGTGGTTGGTCTTCCCCACTAAATAATGAAGCTATTTCCTATGAAGGACTATATCTATCAGTAGGACAATGGAATTAAAGCAGACGGGTCCTGGGTAGCAATCATCACATTTCCGTGTGCTAATTAGGGATTACAGCAGGATAGCATGACCCATTCTACCCATTAGTTAAAGTTCCATTTCAAAAATATGGTACTCAGTTTCTGTGGACAATGACAGCCCATTGCTGCTGATCATTCCCCCGTGTATCTTTGCTGCTTTTTTCCCCCCCTTTTTCTCCCACCCACTTCCTCAATATATGTCCTTCCTAGTGAAAGAAACCTGCTTTTAGAATTACACTTCTTTCAAGTCTGAGGGAAACAGATTGAAATCTCAGCTTTGACTCGTCATCTCTTCCACCCTCAACCTCCTCTTCTCAAACTTATAATTGCATGCTCTGTTCTTGGACGGCTGTGTTGACAGTAGTTTTATGACCCAGGATTTTTCAATTTCTTATCCAAAGCCAACCTCATCTCAAGTCCTAAAATTTATGGGCATAGGAGATGACATATGGGATTAAACTCTTGATAGATTTTGAACCTGCCTTTGGCAGTGGCCAAGGCTTTCTGTCAGAAGGAACTGTGAAGAAAACGTGCTCTCTCTGGAACAGGTGGATATCATCTTGCTTTGCAGGAAGTCACTCACCACCTGCCACCCAAACACAACCAACTCTGATCAAGACTCATTCCCTTTTTTGAATGACTTCAAATGTTAGGAAATTATGATCCTCTTATAAAATATTAACTGTGACCAACTTCAAGTAAAGCAGTGTTGGAATGTAGCTAAATGCCCATCTGTTCTCCTAAGTAGTTTCTAGCTTTTCTAGATTTTGTATCATTTTAAGAACTACCTGTATCCATGTGACCAGTCTTCTAGCCTCCTGCCTGGGATTGTCTATGGACAAAGATGAATTGTTGTTGTTTTCTCCATTTCGCTTCTCTTGGTTTTATCTTTGAGATGCTGATATCCTCTTTCCGTTCTGTAGTAAATAATTTCCATTTGGTCGATTTCTCAACATCTGTGAAGCTAGCTTTGCTAAACATCCTTATTACTCTTTCCTGGACTTTGTCCAGTTTTCCTAATTGGCTTCAGGACTCTACTCTTGAAAAACTGTCAGAAATAGTGAAATCATGTCAACCAACAGTAGATAAATGTGTTATCTATCATTTAGGAGATCATCCTCTTAAATCAAAAACTAATTTAAGCATTTATAAAAATTACCTCTGGTCATATATTCAAATTCAAAGAATTTTGGAATCCACCAACTCAGTATCACAAGTACCAATTTATTACTATGGAGCTAATGTTTACCAATTATTTAAAAAATAATTTTCCCTTGTAATAATAAATATGGGATAATTTTGAAATAAGTACCAGTTCAATTTATTTCTTTTTGAATGCAGAAGTACAGTATTAATTTATTCTAAGATTTAGGGACTTAAGCTAGAAACTATTTTCTCTGATAATTCATCACTACACAACACAAATTCATGTATTTCGTCAATGCTAGCCTAGGATAATTAGAACACCAGAATAAAATTTTAATTCAACTTTAAGTCCATATACATTTACACATTATACCTAGAGATTTGGTTCACATTCAGCTAGGTTAGGTACACAGATTTTAGGTCATATCCCCTACCTTTAAACACCTTTTTTTTCTATAACTTACACTGCAGAGGCAAAGATTTCCCATACTTTTAAGTAAAAAGGCTTTTGTTGTTGTTTTTCTTTTCTTTTCTTTTTTTTCTGTTGTTCCTGTTAAATTGTTTCTAAGCTTCTGTTTTATTTTCCCTGAATACTTGCAATATCTCCTTTTTCTAAACCCTAAAAATTCAACAGCTTCATCTTTGCATATCTAGCTATTCATTGTTTTCTGGTTTGTGTTTTTGGGTTTTATTTTTAGTGCATTTTGAGTGCAACTTTTGGGTAAACACTTCTGTGGGTTTTTTAAATATTTATTTATTATTTGGCTGCATCAAGTCTCAGCTGCAAAACACAGGATCTTCCTTGCATCATGCAGGATATTTCCTTGTAACGTACAGGGTTTAGTTGCCCCATGGCACGTGGGATCTTTGTTCCCTGACCAGGGATGGAAACACACAGAGAGGCAGAGTCCTGATGGCTAGACTGCCAAGGAAGGCCCTACACATTGTTTCAGTAACTATTCTATGAGTCTTTTTGATCTGCAGACTCAGGCTTTTCTTCAGTTTAGCTTTTTTTTTTTTCTATTTTTGTTCTGTTTACTCCTTTGTTGCATATTGCATGTCAGCTATTTAAATAACTTGGTTCTTTTGTGCTTGTTTGTTTTTAATCACTTATATCATCTTTTCTTTATCCTCTGAATGCTGTTAGAATTTTTAAATGTTGTTTTAAAATCTGGAAATTTGTTTGTTTTTTGATGTTAATGATTTGACTTTGAATAGTCTAGATTCTACTCTTGAAATGAAGTGAAAATCATTCAGTTGTGTCCAACTATTTATGACCCATGGACTATATAGTCCATGGAATTCTCCAGGCCAGAATACTGGAGTGGGTACACTCAGTGTATTTTAAATTCTGTGTAGCAATTCTTCACATTTTCTGATTAAAATTGATAGTTATTTCTGTTATATGCTATATCATGCTCTTATTTTCATTAATTTTCTTTTTTAAAATGTATTCTTAATTGTTGTTGTGGATATGGGAATGACCCAGTGCAAAATTTACACTTTCTACCCTGGATTGTCAAGGGCCAGTGAGAGCTCACTGAAAGAAGCCAGAATCATGGCACTTTCTAAGAAGAAATATATAAGTAGTGTTAAGTATATTCACATTTTTTGTGCAACTAATCTCCAGAGCTTATTTATCTCATTTAAGCAACAACTTTCCAATTCCCACTCTCTCCAGTCCCAAGAGATAAGATGGTTGGATGGCATCACTGACTCAATGGACATGGGTTTGGGTAGACTCTGGGAGTTGGTGATGGGCAGGGACTTTCTTTCCATGAATTTGACTACTTTAGATGCCTCAAATAAATGTAATTGCACAGCATTTGGCTTTTTGTGACTGATTGACTGTACTTAGCATAATCTCTTCAAGGCTCATCCATATTGTAGTGTACCTTGGAACTTTCTTCTTTTTGAGAGATAAATAATATTCCATTAGAGTATATACCATTTGTTACCTCTTCATTAATAGATATTTGGTCTGCTTCCACCTTTGGCTATTTTGAATAGTACTACTATGAACATGAGTGTGTTATTTTCTTTAACTGTCTTGAGAATAAAAATTGCTTTCCCAAGTATTTGTTTGATGTAACAACTAAATACATTGCAGAAGGCTGCAGATAAGACAAGAGTTTATTTGAGGTCTTAAGAAATACTGTTCAGAAGACACAGGTTCAGGTAGAACTGAAAGAGTGTTTCAGGGAAGAGAAAGTGTTGGGGGTTATACAGACAAGAAGCCATTTGGCTGTTGAAAGTTGCCTGGAGAAAACCGTGATTGATTCTTGACTCTAGTGAAGAAATACTTGTCCTTAAGTAACCATGAGTATTTTTAGGCAGGGCTCTGATACATAGATAGGCTATTACTAGTTATATTAGGGTTCAGTTCAGTTCAGTCGCTTAGGCATGTCCGACTCTTTGCGACCCCATGGACTGCAGCACACCAAGCCTCCTTGTCCATCACCAACTCCTGGAGTTTACTCAAACTCATGTCAACTCATGTCAAACTCAAACTCACCTGACTCAGACTCCATTGAGTCAGGTGATGCCATCCAACCATCTCATCTTCTGTTGTTCCCTTCTCCTCCTGCCTTCAATCTTGCCCAGCATGAGGGTCTTTTTCAGTGAGTCAGTTCTTCCAATCAGGTGGCCAAAATCTTGGCATTTCAGCTTCAGTATCAGTCCTTCTAATGAATATTCAGGACTGATTTCCTTTAGGATGGACTGGTTGGATTTCCTTGCAGCCCAAGGGACTCTCAAAAGTCTTCTCCAACACCACAGTTCAAAAGCATCAATTCTTTGGCGCTCAGCTTTCTTTGCAGTCCAACTCTCACATCCATACATGACCACTGGAAAAACCATAGCCTTCACTAGATGGACCTTTGTTGGCAAAGTAATGTCTCTGCTATTTAATATGCTGTCTAGGTTGTTCATAACTTTTCTTCTAAGAAGTAAGCATCTTTTAATTTCAAGGCTGCAGTCACCATCTGCAGTGATTTTGGAACCCCAAAATATAAAGTCTGTCACTGTTTCCAGTGTTTCCAGTGGAAGGTCCAATAAGTATCTTGTGTTTCTGACAGAAGTTCTGGATTACTTCTTTAGATAAATAAGTGGTTAAAAGACCTGATTCCATCCAGGCTGAGACATGCACAAGTCACACTTTCTTAATGACCTCCTGGCTCCATTTAAAAGTGTTGTTAGCAAACATTTTTGTTTCATCAATAAAGCATTATAAAATATGCTCTCATACTCCAGATGCTCTGAATATATATTTGTACATGCAACTTTTTAATTTGATATCATTTTTACCTGTTTGCTTATCTTTGAGTAAGGACAGATCTACCAACCTGCTATGAGACTGGATTCTCTACAGGTCCCTTCCTGAATGGCCTATAGCAGTTTCTTTAAGGAGTAAGTTGTAGCATCAACTGATACAAGTTTTTAATATCATTTCAGTTACTCAATAACTTGAGGTTTTTGATAGGAAAGCACAGAATTTTGTTTCTGTGAACTTTCCCCCTTTGTTTATTTTAATAGCTGAAGGAGATGTTTACTTTCCCTATCTTTTTGCCTCTCTTCAGACATTTAGCTATGCATAGTCTTCTTCCCAGAGTTCATTTGTCCATATTTGAAGGATTGACCAATTTGTACATATATTCTGCAGTTTTAGAAGATGCTCCTTGTATTGAGGTTAAATAAAACTCACTTATTATCTTTATAATTAATCATGCAATTGTCCACCTGAACAGCACCGTTTAGTCATTCCAAACTCTGAATTTGAAAAAAAAAATTACAAAAATATGAAAGGTAGTTTTAACTGCTTAAGGTGATAGTGAAGTTTCATGGAATTAGAAAATTTTATGACGGGTAAGTTAGAAACCCCAAGCAATCAATATCTTGTTCTAAATAGCTGAGTGTCTTGGAAATTAGTAAGAATTTCTTTATAGCTTTAAAGTGCAATTTTTTTGTAATGTATTACTTTTTTATCAAGTTAAATTTTAGTGGTCTAGAGAGCCCACTTCTCAAGTTGAGAGAAGGTCCAGAGCCAGTGCCACTGTTGAATGATGATCCTCCATCATCTGACATACTGGTGGATACAAATTGCAGCCAAGTCTTTCAGGCCTGGCTCCCAGGACATGGCATGTCCATTATAGGAGGTTATTCTATGGATATTTGTCTTCCTGAGAGTCTGCTCATTCAACTGTCCCTGCTGCATTTTGCAAGAACTAACTTTTATATCTACTTGTTAAGCATACAGTCATTCTCATATGGATCAGATTAGATTGTCTGCTCTTAAAGAATTTACAGGGTTCTCCACCTTTACAGGCTCTAAAATCTCATCCAGAATAAGGGCTTTCCTTTTTAGACCCAGAAGATTAATAGGAGTGATTCATTTGCATCCAAGCAATAGACAGTTCCACATCCTCCTCCAAGGGAGTCTTTAAAGATGGCTTTCCAAGTTAATTAATCTCTTCAAGGATCAAGGAGATGATTTCCCTGCCTTAGCAATAATTTTAGGTAAACTGATTCCTTGTCACTTTTCCAGGCATATCAGAGGTGAAAATAAGTGTTTTGTGTAAAGACAGTTGAAGGCATACATACATGTTCATTTAAGATGATCATTCTTATATGCAAATGAAATAACAGACATGCTATTTGAGGGACATGTCAAAATTGTCTTTTCTAAGTTTATCTCATTGATTGATTTTCTGTAAATGTTTGTGATTCTTTTACATTATTTAAGGGAGAGTATCTCTTTAAATGGACTTCTCCAGTGTTTCAGATGGTTAGAAATCTGCCTGGAATGCAAGAGACACAGGCTCTTGCAATCCCTGAGTTGGGAAGATCAAGATATTCTTTAGAGTAAAAGCATTCTGTGAAAACAATAATGGTACCAGTACTAGCAGATCAAAAGTTTCATGCTTTTTTTGTTTGTTTTTCCTTTTAGGGAAATAGAGATAAATTGTCTTTAAGAACTGTTTTCTAGAAATAAGGAAGGATTGTTTAAATTAAAAGAAGGCATGGTGGGTCACCTTCCCTTCCTCCACAAGGGGGCCAAAGTGTATTATTTTGATGCAGAATATAATATGTGCACATACTAAATGGCATTAGACACTTTTCATGCATAATTTCATTTAAACATTTTTATAGTCTTATGCTGCAGATATTTGTATAACAATTCACTTCAGGAAAAAGTCTCAAAGGTATTATGTAAACTTTCACAGTCCACGCAACCTGCAGTTGATTCAGATGATGTTCAAACACTGGTCAAGCTGATCACCATCTCATTTCCTTCATTATATGCTATATACTTTACCATGAAAAATACTTCTTTTAAAAATAACTAAAATTCTTATTCCTTCACGTTTAATAAAGTGTTTTCTTACAAGTCATTAAATTTTCACAGCAATCTGTTGAAATATCTGGAACTATTGCTATCCCCATATTGCAAGTGAAGAAAAATAAGTTTTGAGAAGGTTTGTTCACTTGACTGAGATCCCTCAGCTAGTAAAGCATGGAAGACCAAGATCTAGCTGCCTCCAAAACCTCTGTATCAGCACTTTAGGACAGACCTATTGATGCCAAAAGCTTGGCTTCTCTGTACACTATTGCCAATCAAATCTCAGAGGCGTAAGCTTTCAGAATAGGAAAGAATATCACTTTGCCAGGCAAAGGGGGCCAAATGAGTTAATGCCTTCAAAACCATGTGTCCCAACTTGAGGAAAACTGTGAAAATTTTTATAGTAATTGTTCAAAAAGGGTGTGATCAGCTTGTGGACATTCTTTTGATGAGTTGGTGGTAAGGTAAGTAGGAGTCATCATCATCAGCCTTCAGCTCCAACTGATCTGGGGTCTATATGTTTGTGGGCAGCATACCATCATTAGCCATTAACTTATCCCACCTGGAGGAACTTTCAGTATCTGCAAAACAGCTCAAAGATATTGCCATGTGTATCCTTTGATGGGGAACTAGGACCTTGTCCCAAAGCTGCTCTTTACTGTTTCTCCCTGGTCTTGTATTCCTTGTCTTCATTAATTAACAGATGCTTGAATATGCACATTGGAACTCAGGAAGGTCATGGAAACTGAATGAAGGTTATTTCCTATAACCAAAGAAACGGGGTCACAGAAAGCTTACTGCCCAGGAGCTACATGGCCAGGTAAGAAAAGAATAAAATAAAACGTGGCTTTGTAGTAGAGCCTGAAGTCAGGCAGGTTGATTCCTCCAGTTCCATTCTTCTTTCTCAAGATTGCTTTGGCTATTCCAGGTTTTTTGTATTTCCATACAAATTGTGAAATTATTTGTTCTAGCTCTGTGAAAAATATCACTGGTAGCTTGATGGGGATTGCATTGAATCTGTAGATTGTTTTGGGTAGTATATTCATTTTCACTATATTGATTCTTCTGAACCATGAACATGGTATATTTCGCCATCTATTAGTGTCCTCTTTGATTTCTTTCAACAGTGTTTTATAATTTTCTATATATAGGTCTTTAGTTTCTTTAGGTAGATATATTCCTAAGCATTTTATTCTTTTTGTTGCAATGGTGAATGGAATTGTTTCCTTAATTTCTTTTTCTACTTTCTAATTATTAGTGTATAGGAATGCAAGGGATTTCTGTGTGTTGATTTTATATCCTGCAATTTACTATATTCATTGATTAGCTCTAGTAATTTTTGATGGAGTCTTTAGGGTTTTCTCTGTAGAGGATCATGTCATCTGCAAACAGTGAGAGTTTTACTTCTTCTTTTCCAATTTGGATTCCTTTTATTTCTTTTTCTGCTCTGATTGCTAGGCCAAAACTTCCAGAACTATGTTGAATAGTAGCAGTGAAAGTGGGCACCTTTGTCTTGTTCCTGACTTTAGGGGAAATGCTTTCAATTTTTCACCATTGAGGATAATGTTTGCTGTGGGTTTGTCATATACAGCTTTTATTATGTTGAGGTATGTTCCTTCTATTCCTGCTTTCTGGAGAGTTTTTATCATAAATGGATGTTGAATTTTGTCAAAGGCCTTCTCTGCATCTATTGAGACAATCATATGGCTTTTATTTTTAAATTTGTTAATGTGGTGAATTACATTGATTGATTTGCAGATATTGAAGAATGCTTGCATCCCTGGGAGAAAGCCCACTTGGTCATGGTGTATGATCTTTTTAATGTGTTGTTGGATTCTGATTGTTAGAATTTTGTTAAGGATTTTTGCATCTATGTTCATCAGTGATATTGGCCTGTAGTTTTCTTTTTTTGTGGCATCTTTGTCAGGTTTTGGTATCAGGGTGATGGTGACCTCATAGAATGAGTTTGGAAGAATATACAATGGATTAAAGACAATCTCTTTAACAAGTGGTGCTGGGAAAACTGGAAACCAGTTGTAAAAGAGTGAAACTAGATCACTTTCTAACATCATACACAAAAATAAACTCAAAATGGTTTAACGATCTAACGTAAGACCAGAAACTATAAAACTCCTAGAGGAGAACATAGGCAAAAACTCTCTGACATAAATCACAGCAGGATCCTCTATGATCCACCTCCCAGAATACTGGAAATAAAAGCAAAAATAAACAAATGGGATCTAATTAAAATTAAAAGCTTCTGCACAACAAAGGAAAATATAAGCAAGGTGAAAAGACAACTTTCGGAATGGGAGAAAATAATAGCAAATGAAGCAACTGACAAACAACTAATCTCAAAAATATACAAGCAACTTATGCAGCTCAATTCCAGAAAAATAAATGACCCAATCAAAAAATGGGCCAAAGAACTAAATAGACATTTCTCCAAAGAAGACATATGGATGGCTAACAAACACATGAAAAGATGCTCAACATCACTCATTATCAGAGAAATGCAAATCAAAACCACAATGAGGTACCATTTCACACCAGTCAGAATGGCAGTGATCCAAAAGTCTGCAAGCAATAAATACTGGAGAGGGTGTGGAGAAAAGGGAACCCTCTTACACTGTTGGTGGGAATGCAAACTAGTACAGCCACTATGGAAAACAGTGTGGAGATTCCTTAAAAAATTGCAAATAGAACTGCCTTATGACCCAGCAACCCCAACTGCTGGGCATACACACCGAGGAAACCAGAATTGAAAGAGACACGTGCACCCCAATGTTCATTGCAGCACTGTTTATAATAGCCAGGACATGGAAACAACCTAGATGTCCATCAGCAGATGAATGGATAAGAAAGCAGTGGTACATATACACAATGGAGTATTACTCAGCCATTAAAAAGAATACATTTAAATCAGTTCTAATGAGGTGGATGAAACTGGAGCGGATTATACAGAGTGAAGTAAGCCAGAAAGAAAAACACCAATACAGTATACTAACACATATATATGGAATTTAGAAAGATGGTAATGATAACTCTCTATGCGAGACAGCAAAAGAGACACAGGTGTATAGAACAGACTTTTGGACTCTGTGGGAGAGGGAGAGGGTGGGATGATTTGGGAGAATGGCACTGAAACATGTATACTATCATGTAAGAAACGAATCACCAGTCTATGTTCTATACAGGATATGGGATGCTTGAGGCTGGTGCACGGGGATGATCCAGAGAGATGATATGGGGTGGGAGGTGGGAGGGGGGTTCAGGATTTGGAACATGTGTACACCCGTGGCTGATTCATGTCAATGTATGGCAAAACCAATACAGTATTGTAAAGCAAAATAAAGTAAAAATAAAAATTTTAAAAAATTAAAACATGAAACTATCTCTTCAGACTTGTTTAGACCTGTAAAAACAAAAAAAGGATTGTAACTATAAAATATACCCTAGTTTTCTTTTTACAACTTCAAGCACATTTCTGGACCAACACCATCATTCATTAGTAAGTTTTGGGACAGAACTATTGGGATAACATGGTGTTATCACTGACAGCTTTGTGCATTAACTAGTCTTTATAGAGTTATTTTGATTTTTTATTTGTTTGTTGGTTTGGTTTGGTTTTGCATAGCTAGCGTTGTGTGTGTGTGCATGTGTGTGTGTGTGTGTACCTTGTCATACCTTTAAAGCAATGACAATCCATTCAACTACAAGTGCTCAGAAACTGTAAAGAATACATATTTGATCATTCAGATAACCAAACTATATTTTTAATATATTTGATCTTTATTCATGGTTCTTGATTCACAGCTCCTCAAATCCTTGGGATTTTTTCAGTGATAAGAGCAAAGAAATCATTTTTTAAAAATAATATTTGCTCTCTTGTCTTCAGTTGCTGAAATGCTTTAGAACCATAAAGACATAGTATGTCTCTTGTTATTCATAAGAAGCCCCCTTTTTTTTCCACTGCAATTGTGTATATGTTAATGAGGTAACTTTTAAGCATCTAGGAGGGGTACTGGTTGCCAAGGAACCAACCAGGAATAGAGGGTTGGGGCTTTCAGTTCAACCCCTTGGATTCCAGGGACTGGAGGAAATCTAGAGGTGGGGTCAATCGCCAGTGGCTGATAACTTAATTAACCTTGCCTATGTAATGAAGCTTCCATAAAACCCCAAAGGCTTCAAAGAGCTTCCAGGCTGGGAAACCAGAACACTTCCATACTCACCGTGTTGGTCTCAGCTTCCAGAAGGATGAAGCTCCTTTAGTTGTAACTTCACCCTATTTACTCTTCATCTGGATGTTGATTTCTGTCCTTCAACATGCTTTGTAATAAACCAGTAATCTAGTGTGTAAAAAGGTTTCCCAAGTTTTATGAAATACTCTAGGAAATCAATCAAATCCAAGGAGGGGAGCCTGGGAACCTCTAATGTATAATGAGAGGTTAACAGACTGAGATTGTGACTGGGTCTGAAGTGAAGGGTCATCTTGTGTTGGGCACTTTATCTGTGGAGTCTGATGCTATCTGTGGATTGATACTGTCATGACTTATTTAATTGAATTCTTGGACACCCAGCTGACTGTAATTGGTGACCGTAATCCAAAGACTTACTTTAGAGGGCAAGACAGTGGATTATTTTTCCTTGAAGTTGTATAATGTGCTTTACTAACTTGGAGAAGTGTAGGCACTTCAGTGCTGCCTCTCATCCTTCTGACCAAATTAAGGGAGTAAATAAAGCATATTATTTTTCCTATGGTTGAGAAGTATCTGGATAAATGTAACATCATGGATGTAAGTCCTAAAAAATTCCAGTTTACTTTTACTGGGATTTAGTAGACATTAAACAACATATCACCCTATCAGTCCATTGCTAACATGTTATATACAAAGAGAAACAAAAATTAACATGTTATAAACACACCTGTATTTAAAGTACACTCAGAGAAAATATAAAATGCAGATTGCTGTTGATCATTCAGGAGTTATTATCCCTTTCATGGAATCTAGCCTGTACATTTATGAAGTGTCTGATTTTCCCTTTTGCTTCATAATTTTCCTCAATGAAAGAATCATAAAGAACTTACCATGGTGTCAGCAGTGTAGCTTCCAAAACTCCAACCTTCAGGACTAACAGATTTCCCTCTCCACCACTCATCTAATCAGCTCCCTGTGAAATAAAATTCATATTTTATGTGAAGGAAAATTTTAACATAAAAAATGTTCTCTGCCTTTGGTCCTCCTCTTTCCCCTCTTTTATCCCTTGTGTATCATTCTGTGTAAACAAATCTCCCCATCCAGCCGTAAAGAATAACATTCTCCAGTGTCAACAAGACAACTCCTTAAAAGGTAACATTCCTTCTTGATCTTGTAAGGGGTCACGATGACCTACCACTTTGTACTTGCAGATCTGATTATATAAACTGTCAGTAATATGTCATTTAATGTACAGCCCTCTTTCTCAAAAAACATATAACTGTGCCTTGACTTTTAATGGACAAAAGAGTTCTCAGAGCTTTCTGAGATGCTATTCCTAGGTTATAATACTTAACTTGGCATGAATGAAATTTTCCACTTCTTTCTTACATTAACTGATTAATTTTCCTAATGAAATCCCCATAAAACCATTCTTGACCTCAGTGTTGCCTATCCAATTAACACTGTTCTCTTCCTATCTTGTACTCTTAACATCATGCCATAATCTTGGTTTTCTGACGTTTCTTCTAATGGTTCATCCTCAGTTGCCTTTATCGACTCCTTTCTATTAAAATAATAAATACTAGAATTACTCTGGAGAAGGAAATGGCAACCCACTCCAGTACTCTTGCCTGGAAAATCCCATAGATGGAGGAGCTTGGAAGGCTGAAGTCCTTGGGATGGCTGAGGGTCAGACACGACTGAGCGACTTCACTTTCACTTTTCACTTTCATGCATTGGAGAAGGAAATGGCAACCCATTCCAGTGTTCTTGCCTGGAGAATCCCAGGGACAGGGCAGCCTGGTGGGCTGCCGTCTATGGGGTCACACAGAGTCGGACACGACTGAAGTGACTTAGCAGCAGCAGCAGCAGAATTACTCAGGTGTATTCATGGTCTCAAATTTTCATTTTGTCACCCATATTAGCCCTTTAGAGCCAAAGGATATTTTCCCTGATTTATCTCTACTTCAAAAGTATTGTTATTTGACACAGATGTTTTGCAGTCATGCTTTAAGAGATTTGCAGTGGTCAACTGCCCTAAACTGACTTTGACTTGGCCACAAGAAGGTGCTTGTACAGAAGAGACGTGATGGTATCTGCAAGTTACCTTTGTTGCATTACCATGCTAAGTTCGCAGATTCATACTCTGCTGGGCACAATTTCTGCCATGTACAAAGAAGCCTGGAAGACTACATGTGCCCCAGCTGCCCCAGGCTGCCCCTGAAAATTTTTGCCTCTTTTCTAGAGCCTCGGTGACAGATGTACCTCTTACCCTTTAAAACTTCCTTTCTCCCCTTCCTTTGAGGAGAAGGCATTTTTAGAATACAAGCTCTTCCTTCTCTATGCCTTGATCAGTGAATAAAATTTGTGCTTTGGTATACTGAACCTGATTTATTTGACTTGCATTTGTTTCTCCAGGTAAAAGACCCATTAAGGGGTCATGGACCCATTGGGGATAGGTAACAACTTACAGCTCTGCCTCTTCTCCATCATTTGAATGATTCACAGTGCTTTCAAACCAAATTATCGACCTGCCACAACTTGCTCTTTCTATTTTCCTCCAATTTTGATCATCTCAGTAAGTGGCAACTTCATCTACCCATTGTCAAGTTGTGAAATCTCGGTGTTATCCCTAGCATACATCCCTCTTCATGTCCCACATCCATTCCACTGCATCTCTCTTCATTTCTACATGAAAAATATTTTTGAATCTAACTAGTTTTCTTAACCTCCATTGTACCTACACTGTTTACACTTCTAATCTAGATGATTAGAAAAGCTTCCTATTTGGATACACTGCTTACATTCCCTCTGCACTTAGCAGCCTGAGTTGTTTTTACAAATTATCTTTTGTATCACTCTTTCCTCCCAAATTACAACTCCCCTGTGCAGTCAATCTCTTCTTCCCATTCACTCCCTGCTGCTACTGCTGCTGCTAAGTCGCTTCAGTCATGTCTGACTCTATGTGACCCCTAGATGGCAGCTCATCAGGCTCCCCGGTCCCTGGGATTCTCCAGGCAAGAACACTGGAGTGGGTTGCCATTTCCTTCTCCAGTGCATGAAAGTGAAAAGTGAAGCATTCACTCCCTAGATAACTCTAAATAACCTTTCATCTCTTGAATCAAATGTTAGTTCTTGAGAAAGACTTTTTCTAGCCTCACAATGTAAATTAAATCTTTCTCATTACAATATTTCACAGAATCTTTGTGACATTAAAATATAATATAAAACTATGTTGAACGGTACTTACCATGAAGTTTCAGTTGAAGCCTGGATATGAGCATAGGGTATTGAACCCTTACATTATAAAGGAAATTTCAGGACTTATTAAAAATATTAATATTAGTTCTTCAGCCATCAACATTTTCACCAAACTCTAGGGGCAAAAAGTAGAGGAAGAAAAGAAATAAAAGGGAAAAAAAAAAGATTTTAAGACCCAATGAGCATAGATTTCCTTCCTTCTCTGTAAAGGAGTAGAGTTTGTTCCATAATTCCAAGTCAAAATGGGGAGTTAAAAGATCATTTGATAACTTCCGAGATTAAAGAGATTAGATACTTAGAAGGCAACATGTACTGCAATACAAATGGATCATTAATGAAATACACTTTAAAACTGCTTTTCTTTTTTTCCCATTTATGTAACATTCTTTTTTAATTAATTAATTTAAAAATTTTTTTATTTTTGCTTTATTTTGCTTTACAATACTGTATTGGTTTTGCCATACATTGACATGAATTGGAGGCTAATTACTTTACAATATTGTTATGGTTTTTGCCATACATTGACATGAATCAGCCATGGGTGTACATGTGTCCCCCATCCTGAACCCCACTCCCACCTCCCCCCCCCCATCCCTCAGGGTAATCCTAGTGCACCAGCCCTGAGCACCCTGTCTCATACATTGAACCTGGACTGGCGATCTGTTTCACATATGATAATATACATGTTTCAATGCTATTCTCTAAAATCATCCCACCCTCAACTTCTCCCAGAGTCCAAAAGACAGTTCTTTACATCTGTGTCTCTTTTGCTATCTCATATATAGGGTCATAATTACCATCTTTCTAAATACCATATATATGCATTAATATACTGTATTGGTGTTTTTCTTTCTGACTTACTTCACTCTGTATAATAGGCTCCAGTTTCATCCACCTCATTAGAACTGATTCAAATGCATTCTTTTTAATGGCTGAATAATATTCCATTGTGTATATGTACCACAGTTTTCTTATCCATTCATCTGCTGATGGACATCTAGGTTGCTTCCATGTCCTGGCTATTGTAAACGGTGCTGCAATGAACATTGGGGTATAAGACCTATATCTAATAGCAAACAAATGAAACAAACAGAAAATAATGTGAGCTGAAATCAGAATTATAGATGGTGTTTAAAAAGCCTCTGAAAGCCAAAGGAGCTAAGCCTGACACTTTTAACATTGAAAGGAGCTCAAGAAGTCCTGTATTGGTTATACTGTCCTGGAAGAAGCAAGCAAAATCTTCTTTGGGGAAATGTATCTCCATAAACTGGGTTTACCAGATGGAGCTAATGCTAAAGAACCCACCTGCCAAAGCAAGAGATATAAGAGGAGGGCATGGCAACTGATTCCAATAATCTTGCCTAGAGAATCCTATGGAGAGAGGAGCCTGGTGTACAATGGTCCATAGGGTCACAAACAGTCAGACACAATCTCCATGATGTGCATGCTAAGTCATGCAGGACTCTTTTGTGACCACATGGACTGCAGCCTGCCAGCTTCCTCTGTCCAGGAGATTTCCCAGGCAAATATACTGGAGTGGGTTGCCATTCCCTCCTCCAGGGAATCTTCCTGACCCAGCAGTGGAAGTTGAGTCTCTTGCATTGGCAGGAGGTTTCTTTACCACTGATCCACAAGGGAGAGGATCCCAAAGGCTCAAATACGATAGCTGTAGGCACTGAAGATGTTAATCCTCCCCTTCAAATTCTCTCTTCCATAGTTCAGGCCTGAGAGGATCCAGAAGCAGAAGAGGAAAATTTAAAAATAAAGCATGAGTGAATAAAAAAGGAGAGACATTTCATTACATGTAGTATTAGATATGAGAATTTGAACTGAATTTGAGATTTTGACTGGATCAGATGTTCTAATGTATAAAATAAGACTAGTCTAGCTCAAAGAGACCTGAAATTTATGGATCTTCTTGAGATGCTCTTATCAATGACTGAGGAAGTTTGGTTCATCAGAATATGTTTAATGTCAGTAGTGAAAGAAAAATAAAGCTATACTCTAATGTGTCCAACCAAGATCTGCCCATTCAGTAAAGTATTGTGTATATTTCTATGTATTTTTCTTTAATATTCATTTATCTTGATAGATTACAAATTCCTGTAAGGGCAAAAGCCATGTCTGACACCTTCATCAACAAATGTTGACTTGGTAAATATATATATATTTTTAATAATGCTTTCAAATCAGATTACAGAATGCAAGTAAATGTCTCAAGAAAATCATCAGAAAAAAAAAAAAAAACTGGTCCCAAGGTGAGTTCTTATTCACATTTCTATTTCTCCAAACAGTGAAAGAAGTGTGGGCATGATGAAACAGTGATATAGACATCCTGCACCACTGAGATGCCTGGTGGTTAGTGCTGTGCAGGAGCTGAGGCAGAAGCTGAAGGAGGAGCCACAGGGGCTGAGGCCACTGTTCTAAGTGCTTTCCTGGATGAAATTGTGAGACTTGTGCAACAACCCTCCCAGGTGGATGCTTTATCGCTGAGCCACCTACTGGGAAACAGAAGAACACAGGTAGATCAAGCCCTGAGCCTTTGGAGGGGGAGAACGACTTCATGTCCCTAGAATACCAGAGACTTAACCCTACAGAGTATCAAATAGTGAGAATGTACACAAAGGAACCCACTTGAATACAAGACCCAGCATCACCTAACCATCAGTAGCACCCTGTGCAGGAATCCTCATCTAGACAACAAACAAACAAAAATACAAACCCAATCATCAGCAGACAGGATTACCACCTCATTCAGCTTTGCCCATCAGAAGAAAAACAAGCAAACAAGCAAAAACTCAGCACAAATCTCACCCTTATACAAAGCTCAAACAAGCCACTGGACCAAACTTAGGAGGGCAGAAATCAAAAGGAAGAAATAATTCAACCTTGAAGCCTGGGAAAAGGAGGCCTCAAACACAATAAGTTTTTTAAAAAATTAACAGGCAGAGAAATGCTACACAAATGAAAGAACAAATTAGAAACACAGAAGTCTCAAAAAATGAAGAGGAAATAGGCAAACTACCTGAAAAAGAATTCAGAATAATGATAGTAAAGATGATCAAAAACCTTGAAAACAGAATGGAGAAAGTGCAAGAATCAATTAACAAAGACCTAGAAGAATTAAATAATAAACATACAGAGACAAACAACACAATTACTGAAATTTTAAAATATTCTAGAAGGACTCAATAGCAGAATATCTGAAGCAGAAGGATGAATCAGTGAGCTGGAAGACAAATGGTGGAAATAACTTCTGAAGAGCAGAATAAAGTAAAAAGAATGAAAAGAACTGAGGATAGGCTCAGAGACCTCTGGGACAATATCAAATGCACCAACATTCGGATTATAGGGGTCCCAGAAGAAGAAGAGAAAAAGAAAGGGTATGAGAAAATTTTTGAAGAGATTAAAGTCGAAAATTTCCCAAACATGGAAAAGGAAATAGTCAACCAAGCCTAAGAGGCATAAAGAGTCCCATACAGGATAAGCCCAAAGAGAAACACACCAAGACACATACTAATTAAAATACTGCTAAGTCACTTCAGTCGTGTCCGACTCTATGCGACCCCTTAGATGGCAGCTCACCAGGCTCCCCCGTCCCTGGGATTCTCCAGGCAAGAACACTGGAGTGGGTTGCCATTTCCTTCTCCAATGCATGAAAGTGAAAAGTGAAAGTGAAGTTGCTCAGTCGTGTCCGACTCTTAGCGACCCCATGGACTGCAGCCTACCAGGGTCCTCCGCCCATGGGATTTTCCAGGCAAGAGTCCTGGAGTGGGGTGCCATTGCCTTCTCTGACTAATTAAAATAACAAAGACTAAACATTAAGAATCTTAAAAGCAGCAAGGAAGAAGCAATAAGTAACATGCAAGGGAAACCCCGTATGTTTAACAGCTGATCTTTCAGCAGAAACTCTGCAGGCCAGAAGGGAATGGCAGGACATATTTAAAGGACTGAAAGGGGAAAATCTACAACCAATACCACTGTACCAGGCAAGGATCTCATTCAAAATTGATGGAGAAATAAAAAGATTTTCAGACAAGCAAAATTTAAAAGAATTCAGTACCACAAAACTAGCTTTACAACAAATGTTAGTGGGACTTATATAGTCAAGAAATACAAGAGGAGAAAAAAGAACTACAAAATCAACCCCAAACAATTAGGAAAATGGCAATAGGAACATATATATCAATAATTACTTTAAACGTAATTGAATTAAGTTCTCCAAGCAAAAGACACAGACTGGATGAATGGATCCAAAAACAAGACCCATATACATGCTGTCTACAAGAAACCCACTTCAAACCTCAAGACACACAGAGACTGAGAGTGAGAGGATGAAGAAACATATTCCATACAAATGGGAAGCAAAACAAAGCTGGTGTAGCAATCCTCATATCAGACAAAATAGACCTTAAAATAAAGAAGAATATAAGAGATAAGGAAGGACACTTGGGGATCAAGGGATCAATCCAAGAGGAAGACAGCACAGTTGTAAATATCTATGCATCCAAAAAGGAACACCTTGATACATAAGACAAACACTAACAGACATAAAAGTAGAAATGACAGTAACTCGATAATAGTACGAGCCTTTAACATCCCACTCAAACCAATGGACAGATCATCAACACAGAAAGTTAATAAGGACACATAAATCTTAAATGACACATTGTATGAGATGGATCTCATTGATATCTTCAGGACATTCCATCCAAATGCAGAATATACCTTCTTCTCAAGTGCACATGGAACATTCTCCAGGACCACATCTTTGGTCCCAAATCAACCCTCAGTAAATTTAAGAAAATTGAAATCGTATCATGCATCTCCTCTAACCACAATACTATGAGACTAGATATCAATTACAAGAAAAAAAACTGTAAGAAACCCAAACACACGGAGATTAAACAACACAATTCTAAATAACCAACAGGTTACTGAAGAAATCAAAAGGGAAATCAAAAAATTTCTAGAAACAAATGACGATGAAAACATGACAACTCAGACCTATGGGATGCAGCAAAAGCAATTCTAAGAGGGAAGTTTATAGCAAAACAATCCGACCTCAAGAAACAAGAAAAACATCAACTAGACAACATAACTTTACACCTAAAACAACTGGAAAAAGAAGAACAAAAAAAAAAAAAACCCTTAAAGTTAGTATAAGGAAAGAAATTATAAAGATCTGAGCAGAAATAAATGAAAAAGAAATGAAAGAAACAATGGTAAATATTAATAAAACTAAAAACTGGTCCTTTGAGAAGAGAAACAAAATTTACAAACCTTTAGCCAGACTCCTCAGGAAAAAAAAAAAAAGAGAGAAGAATCAGATCAATATAATTAGAAATTTAAAAGGAGATGTTATAACAGACAATGCAGAAATGCAAAGGATTCCCTTGTAGTTCAGTCAGTAAAGAATCTGGCTGCAGTGCAGGAGACCTGGGTTTGATCCCTGAGTTGGGAGGATCCCCTGGAAAAGGAAATGGCAACCCACTCCAGTATCCTTGCCTAGAAAATCTCATGGACAGAGGAGCCTGATGGGCTGCAGTCCATGGGGTAGCAAATGTCAGGCATGACTGAGTGACTAACACTTATTTACTTATTGTGAACAGCCATATGGCAATAAATTGTATAACCTGGAATAAATGGACAGATTCTTGGAAAAGTTAAATCTTCCAAGACTGAACCAGGAAGAAATATAAATTTTGAACAACACAATTACAAGCACTGCAATTGAAGCTGTGACCCAAAATCTCCCCAAAAATTAAAGCCTGGGACCAGATGGCTTCACGGGCAATTTCTATCAAACATTTAGAGAAGAGCTAATGCCTATCCTTCTAAAACTCTTTTAAAAACTTGCAGAGTAAGAAACACTTCCAAACTCATTCTACAAGGCCACCATCACCTTGATGCCAAAAGCAGACAAAGACAACGGGAACGCATGTACACCTGTGGTGGATTCATGTCAATCTATGCCAAAACCAATACAGAATTGTAAAGTAAAAAATTAAAAATAAATAAATAAATTAAAAAAAAAACACAAACAAAGAAAACTACAGGTCAATATCACTGATGAACATAGATGCAAAAATCCTCAACAAAATTTTAGCAAACAAAATTCAGCAACACATCAAAAAGCTCATACATCAAGTTAGGTTTATTCCAGGGATGCAAGGATTCTTCAATATATGCAAATCAATCAATGTGATACATCATATTAACAAATTGAAAGATAAAAACCATATGATAATCTCAATAGATGCAGAAAAACTTTTGACAAAATCCAGCACCCATTTATGATTAAAACTCTTGAAAAAATGGACACAGAAGTAACCTACCTCAACATAGTAAAGGGCATATATAATAAGCCTACAGCAAACATTATTTTCAATGGTGAAAAACTGAAAGCATTTCCCCTAAGATCAGGAACAAGGCAAGGGTCTCCATTTTCACCATTATTATTCAACATAGTTCTGGAAATCCTAGCTACAACAATCAGAGAAGAAAAAGAAATAAAAGGAATCCAGATGAGAAAAGAAGTAAATCTCTCACAGTTTGCAGATGAAACCCTAAAGATAATATCAGAAAATTACTAGAGCAAATTACTGAATTTAGTAAAGTTGCAGGATACAAAATCAATACACAGAAATCACTTGCATTACTATATACCAACAATGAAAAATCAGAGAAATTAAGGAATCAATCCTATTCACCATTGCAACGAAAAGAATTAAATATCTAGGAAGAAACTTACCTAAGGAGACAAAAGGACTGTACACAGGAAATTATAAGACACTAACGAAAGAAATCAAAGATGACATAAACAGATGGAAAGATATTCCATGTTCCTGGGTAGGAAGAACCAATACTATGAAAATGACTATCTACAGATTCAATGTGATCCCTATCAAATTTCCAACAGCATCTTTCACAGAACTAGATCAAAACATTTCACAATTCATATGAAAACCCAAAAGACACCGAATAGCCAAAGCATTCTTGAGAAAGAAGAATGGAGCTGGAGGAATCAACCTTCCTGACTTCAGATTATACTACAAAGCTACAGTCATCAAGACAGTATAGTACTGGCACAATAAAAGAAATATAGACCAGTGGAACAAGATAGAAAGCCCAGAAAGAAACCCATGCACCTATGGGTACCTTATCTTTGACAAAGGAGGCAAGAATATACAATGTGGCAAAGACAACCTCTTCAATAAATGATGCTGGGAAAACTGGGCAGCTGCATGTAAAAGAATGAAATTAGAACACTTCCTAACACCATACACAAAGATAAGCTCAAAATGGATTAAAGACCTAAATGTGAGACCAGAAACTATAAAACTCTTAGAGGAAAACATAGACAGAACACTTGATGACATAAATCAAAGCAAGCTCCTCTATGACCCACCTCCTAGAATAACAGAAATAAAAACAAAAGTAAACAGTTGGTATCTGTTTAAACTTAAAAACTTTTCCCACTGCAAAGGAAACTCTAAGCAAGGTGAAAAGACAACACTCAGAATGGTAGAAAATAATAGCAATGAAACAACTGACAAAGGATTAATTTCCAAAATATGCAAGCAGCTCATACAACTCAATGCCAGAAAAACAAACAACCCAAACAAAAAGTGGGGAAAAACCTAAATAAACATTTCTCCAAAGAAGACATACAGATGCCTAACAAATACATGAAATGATGCTCAACATTACTCATTATCAGAGAAATTCAAATCAAAACTACAATGAGATATCACTTTATACCGGTCAGAATGGCCATCATCAAAAAGTCTACAAAAAATAAATGCTGGAGAGTGTGTGGAGAAAAGGGAACACTCTTGCACTCTTGGTGGGAATTCAAATTGATACAGCCACTATGGAAGACAGTATGGAGATTCCTTAAAAATCTAGGAATAAAACTACCATATGACCCAGCAATACCACCCCTAGACATATACCCTGAGGAAACCAAAACTGAAAAAAGATGCATTTATCTCACTGTTCATTGCAGCAGTATTTACAGTAGCTAGAACATGGGATCAACCTAGATGTTCATCAACAGATGAATGGATAAAGAGGTTGTGGAATATATATACAGTGGAATATTACTCAGCCATAAAAGGGAATGCATTTGAGTCAGTTCTGATGAGGTGGATGACCCTAGAACCTATTATACAAGAGTGAAGTGAGTCAGAAAAAGAAAGAGAAATATTGTATTCTAACACATATATACAGAATCTAGAAAAATGGTACTGAAGAATTTATGTGCAAGGCAGCAATGGAGAATCAGACATAGCGAATAGACTTATAGGCATTGGAAGAGTGGAGGAGAGGAGAGATGTATGGAAAGAGTAACATGGAAGCTTATATTACCATATTTAAAATAGTCAATGGGAATTTCCTGTATGGCTCAGGAAATGTATACAGGGGCTCTGTATCAACCTAGAGGGGTGGGATGGGATGGGAAATGGGAGGGAGGTTCAAAAGGGAGGGGATATATGTGTACCTATTGCTGATTCATGTTTGGGTTTGACTGAAAACAACAAAATTCTGTAAAGCAATTATCCTTCAATTAAAAAAAAAAAGAAAAAACAGTGATATAATTTAAGACAAAGTAATTCAGGCTCAGCTTTGTTTTCTCCCTCATCTGTTAAATGTAAAGCCATAATCTAGGCCTACTCATTGAATGTAAGTCGTCTGATCTAGTCTACTACTTTAATTATATGTTGCTGCCTGTTGAATTAGCTCCAAACGTTGTGGCTTAAAATAACAGTTATTTATTAGTGCTCATGTTTCTGTGCCTTGGGAAAGGACAGTTCTGCTGTTCTTCTTTGGGGTCTCATGTTTATCGTCAGATGCTAGCTGAGGCTGGATATCCACATGTTTTTCACACATGTCCCTTGCAGGGATATATATTTCAGAGGGAAAAAGCCTTTGAATAAGGCTTATGAAAACTCTTCTTTTGTCACACTTGCTAATATTCCATTGGCCAAGGCAACTCACATGATCAGAACATGCCCAGAGATCATGTAATCAGGAACTACACAATGATGTGAATACTATGCTCATTGAAGGTCTCCAATGTGGCATCACGCCACAGTTATACAAAAAGCTCAAGTTGAACTCAGATTTATCTGACTCCAAGGTTATCACATCGCCACAGTACAATGACTTCTTAGTCATTACATAGTGATTTTTTCATTGTAACTTGAAAATTTAGTAATAATAAGGCAGAAGAGATAGATAAGGGGGGAAAAATGACAAACTACCATTATTTTGTTTCCCCCCACAGTTCTGTTTTCTTAACTAGTGCTTGACTATACTATTCATGGAGAAGGCAATGGCAACCCACTCCAGTACCCTTGCCTGGAGAATCCCATGGATGGAGGAGCCTGGTGGGTTGTACTCCATGGAGTCATGAAGAGTGGGACACGACTGAGTGCCTTCACTTTCACTTTTCACTTTCATGCATTGGAAAAGGAAATGGCAACCCACTCCAGTGTTCTTGCCTCGAGAATCCCAGGGATGGAGGAGCCTGGTGGACTGCTGTCTATGGGGTCACACAGAGTCGGACATGACTGACGTGACTTAGCAGCAGGGGCATCATACTATTCATATTCGATGTAGCCAGAGTAGCATTCAAAGTCATCTTTTTTTTTTTTTTAAATAAAAAACTAGTGATTGTGCTCTCATTCCCTGTATTTTTCTTGAATATATTTCTGTTACCTAAAATTTTTTGATAAAATAGATGAGGAGTGACATTTCCTCAGTGCAGGCTTCTTATTCACATTCCCTAAGTTTCAGAAATCTGCACACACACACACACACACACACACACACACACTCTACGGTGTTGGGTATACAAAGGACCATTTTATTAGATGTTTTATACATTTTTGACTTTGTTGTTTAGTGGCTAAGTCATGTCTGACTCTTGGCAACCCCATGGTCTGCAGCATGCCAGGATTTCCTGTCCATCACCATCTCCCAGAGTTTGTTCAAACTCACGTCCATGGAGTTGGTGATGCCACCCAATCATTTTATCCTCTGTTCCCCCCTTATCCTCCTGCCTTCAATCTTTCCCTACATCAGGGTCTTTTCCAAATGAGTCAGTTCTTCACATCAGGTGGCCAAAGTATTGGAGCTTCAGTTCAGCATCAGTCCTTCCAATGAATATGCAGGTTTTATTTTTTATTTTTTTTTTTTAGGATTTATTGGTTTGATCTCCTTGCTGTCCAAGAGACTCTCAAGAGGCTTCTCCAATACCACAGTTCAAAAGCATCAATTTCTTGACTACATGATTGTAGTATTTCCACTCTATAGAGGTCTTGGAAACATTAAACAATGCCTATAATATTACTTCAGAGGTAATTTCTAAGACTAGCCTTAAAGTAGCCTTTCTAAAATGACTTAAATATCCTATGTTTAAAACTTAAATAAGTGATAGCAAACATTCCCAAAAAGTAGCATGAAAACTTAAAGCCAAAGACACCATCTACATATGAAATAAAGAATAAAGGAAAAGGTGTGCAATGTATTTCAGTAAAAGCTAGTGAATGACATGATCTATTCTGGAAAACCAAAATTTAGAAAGTGAGGACATGAGGCAGAATTCTGGCAAGATTAGGTAGCATTGACAGGTTTTTTTTTTTTTTTTTCCTTTTTTCTCAAGGGTGAAAGGTATTAATGGAAACAAGATACGGACCAATTTCAAAACTTGTCATGAAATTTTGAACTTTAAGAATGTGCCATATTAGAAATACTAACTTTGCTCTGATTTTTTATGCACTTGGCCTTAGTACCCCTTGAAATTACAGAAGTATAAAGAGATTGATCCATTTTCATTTCTCGAACACTGATAGTCTCACTATGTCACTAATTATAATCATTCAGTTCAGTTCAGTTCAGTCGTTCAGTCATGTCCGACTCTTTGCAACCCCATGAATCACAGCACGCCAGGCCTCCCTGTCCATCACCAACTCCCGGAGTTCACTCAGACTCACGGCCATCGAGTCTGTGATGCCATCCAGCCATCTCATCCTCTGTTATCCCTTCCTCCTCGTGCCCCCAATCCCTCCCAGCATCAGCGTCTTTTCCAGTGAGTCAACTCTTCACATGAGGTGGCCAAAGTACTGGAGTTTCAGCATTAGCATCAGTCGTTCCAATGAACACTCAGGACTAATCTCCTGTAGAATGGACTGGTTGGATGTTCTTGCAGTCCAAGGGACTCTCAGGAGTCTTCTCCAACACCACAATTCAAAAGCATCAGTTCTTCAATGCTCAGCTTTCTTCACAGTCCAACTCTCACATCCATACGTGACCACTGGAAAAACCATAGTCTTGACTAGATGGCCCTTTGTTGGCAAAGTAATATCTCTGCTTTATAATATGCTATGTAGGTTGGTCATAACTTTCCTTCCAAGAAGTAAGTGTCTTTTAATTTCATGGGTGCAATCACCATCTCCAGTGATTTTGCAGCCCCCAAAAATAAAGTCTGACACTATTTCCACAGTTTCCCCATCTATTTCCCATGAAGTGATGGGACCAGATACCATGATCTTCGAATTCTAAATGTTGAGCTTTAAGCCAACTTTTTCACTCTCTTCTTTCATCAAGAGGCTTTTTAGTTCCTCTTCAGTTTCTGCCATAAGGGTGGTGTCATCTGCATATCTGAGGTTATTGATATTTCTCCCAGCAATCGTGATTCCACCTTGTGCTTCTTCCAGCCCAGTGTATAATATACGTAGTGTATAATATACGTAATATATAATCATTACATAGATTCATATTTTTATCCATGGCCTTTGCCTATCAATATCATGCAATATGCTTCACAAAATAATAATACCATGCCATTAAAATCTGATACTATACATTTAGGTTAAGAAATTGATGTAATAGCTTTTTCTTTACTATATAACATTGGCTTAACAAAATATTTCACTTAGTCTCCCATGTTGCAAATATGAAGTAAACAGAGTATTTGCTAGGCAAGATTAATATATTAATTTCTCCCTATCCCCCAGGTCTGATATGCTCCTGGCACTTGTTAGGAAGTTAAGATAGCATAATTAGGTGATCTAATTTTTTTGGGTCACTGAAAAACTGATTTAATATCACTTGAAGTAATCATTTCAATCCTGGGAAACAGGACCATCTATGCAGTGTGTAGATTGCCTTCTTACATATGTTAGTGATAGACAAAACGTTTATAAAGACCAACTAGCTTATCAGAGATTACTTATTTCCATGGGAAATGTATTAACATATCCTCTATATGGAACATACAGTCTGAAGAAACTATGAGTTTTCATGAGCCTATTTAAGTGTCCATCAATTTGTTAAAATATTTAAAGATTTCTGCTTTTGGTTCTTTGCCTCCAGGTGCTTACATGACATTCTCACCTACGAGCACAAGTTCTCCCTCTATTTTAGACTTTTCTCCTATAGTAATTAGTGATAGGTAGAATGGTTTTCGGAGAAGGCAATGGCACCCCACTCCAGGACTCTTGCCTGGAAAATCCCATGGGTGGAGGACCCTGGTAGGCTGGAGTCCATGGGGTCGCTAAGAGTCGGACACGACTAAGCGACTTTACTTTCACTTTTCACTTTCATGCATTGGAGAAGGAAATGGCAACCCAATCCAGTGTTCTTGCTTGGAGAATCCCAGGGACGGGGAGCCTGGTGGGCTGCCATCTATGGGGTCGCACAGAGTCAGACACGACTGAAGCGACTTAGCAGCAGCAGCAGAATGGTTTTACACAAATATATTTAGCAAGTGTTTCCTTCAGCTTTAAATATGGTCATTTAAAAAAAAAAATTTTTCTGAATGAATACTTTAAAAATCCCCTAACACCTTAAATCTCTCATGACATTAGATTTTAACTTAGTTTAAAGATATATTTCACTTTTCCACAAATTTCTTAATCTTTCTGAGTTCTCACTGAGATGATGTTTGGGGATTTTTCAAAAATTTTATTTAACTTGAAGTTTGGGCTGTTCTGCTATGACCGCTAAAGAACGTTAGATAATATTTTATCACATTTCATTCAAACCGTGTCAACACGACATTGACAAATGTTGGCTTCTTAATTAAACATTGGTGATAAGTAAATTTTTATTCTTCTAGAAACACATATGCATGAGCTCAGGACAGAGTTCTTTCACCTTGTCTCCTGACCACATTTGCATTCCTTCCCTATCTCACTCCATCTGGAGATGAAATCTCTAGATTTCCTCATAACCAACATGTATTCCTTTATCACACTGCTCACCTCTTTTTTAAATTTTAACATATCAGTTTAAACTCTGTGTCCCCTGGTTGACTATAGCTGCTACGAGAGCAGGGAAAGTTCCACATTTGTCAATTGCCTGGGGCAACAGCTTTTTAAAAATGTGTCTATTGTCTGTGACCAACACTGGGGAGGATGGGATAAAATAGCAAAATTTATCTTCAAGACATTTATTTTATGCTTTCTACTGCTCTCTCTTCAGACAACCTGGAATGCAAATTAATGAGATAGATGTGACATTATCCTGTTGTTTCTCTCTTCACCTACAGCTCCCCTGTAGGAAAACGGCTAAGAAATTTGGCCCACCTGACAGATTAAGATTAATTACACAAAATGCAAAGTGTTTGTTACCAGGCAAAAAGGCTTCCTCAGGCAACAATTTATTTTATATTAAGCTAGGGAAAACATTGTTGTGTTGTAGCCAAGCATTCCGGGGAAACAAACTCACTCAGAAGGACAATGCAGATAGCGAAGTGCAGTTTATTACACCAATGGGCCTAAGGCAGAGTTTCCTCTTAGCCAAGGATCCTGACCAGTTTTTGTGAAAATCTTATATGCCCTAAGTGTACGTGTCCAAACTCACCTCCCCAAGTTCCCTGAAACTAGTCTGAACAAAGGAAAAGAATGATACAATCAAAGTTAACTGTGATCCATATGCCTTAAGCCTAGGTATTTAACAGTGGACAATTATCAATAGGCCTGTGGTCATACCCCAATAAGCATAATAGAATTTATGATTCTATTTGGTTACACAGATAATTAAGGTATTCTTTTAGGAGTGTCTAGGGGCTTTTAGAAGCCTGGGGCTCTTCCATCCTGGAGGTCTGATTTTCCAGTTGATATGTCATTTCCATAGACACTGGACAAATATCTCAAAGTCCACAATCCAGCCCAAGATGGAGTCCAGCTTTCAAGATGGAGCCTGTTCTGTCTGTTTCCTCCTTCAATTGTTTAGGCTTTACCTCAAAAGATACTTAACAATGGGATAATAATTTACTCTACTAACTCAAGGGAGAAAGTTCCTTAGAAGTATGTTCATAATAGTATCTTTTCTATAAAATAGTCTTTCTCTAATTGATATGCTGTTGTTTTTAAACTCTATGACTATTACTTATTTTTAATAAATGTTATCTCAATAGTAATATGATTGCAATGCTTTGAGGAAACCTCTCTGTACTTCATCATTATTGTTTTTTTAAAATCTCAATCTTGAAGGTATAGTGGATTATATAACTTTATCATTTATTTGGGAATTACGAATATAATAAGATGGGTCATTCTCTGAAGAAGTAAACATATTATCCTCATATGCATTTTAAACTTCATTTCAAATGAAAGAAAGACTCTCTGAATAGATTAATTATTACATTTCAGCTTAGGTGTATGTTATTCACTTTTTATTCCGATAGGTACTGAGATGTTAAACGCAGATGTAGAAAATAGCTCAGTTTCTGATTTACCATCTTAATATACTGGAGAATGTGCCAGAGTAAATGTTAGGAAGAACTTCAGCTTTCCTGTCTCTTCCCACTTTGCTCCGCTTGGGGGAAGAGCCTCCAGACATAGCCAGTGGACTAAAGAGCTTAGTTATTTGCAATATGAACTCCCCAAAGATCTGCAGGCTATTTCTTTGCCTGTTGGAAGGAACTTCAGATTTCTATCATTACAAAAGAAAACAAATATGTCAACATAATTGACCAGTGCTCTTTAAAATTGTAAAAATTGTGAAAGATATGAAAAACCATATACAGATTTAAGGGGATTAAGCGCAAAATCAGATCCTGGAATGAAAAAAGAGATTCTTATTAGAGATTTTTGCTTAAAAAAAAAAAAACTAGTGAAATTAGAATGAATTATAAAGTTAATAATAGCATTATATAGATGATAATTACTAGTTTTTATAATTGTATGATGGCTATGTAAAATCTTCACATTAGAAAAAGCTGAGTGGGGGAATATAAGAACTTTGCATTATTCTGTTACTTCTGTATAAATCTAAAATTTATTGAAAATGAAAGCTTAAAAATATTCAAATTTTTAAAATTTTTTAAATTTAAATTTATTTATTTTAATTGAAGGCTAATTAGTTTACAATATTGTATTGGTTTTTCCATACATCACCATGAATCCACCATGGGTGTACACATGTTCCCAGTCCTGAACCCCCCTCCCATCTCCCTCCCCATACCATCCCTCTGGGTCATCCCAGTGCACCA
>NW_024070199.1:3093488-3142023 GCF_014754425.2 Oryx dammah | reverse complement strand
CCCATCTCCCTCCCCATACCATCCCTCTGGGTCATCCCAGTGCACCAGCCCCAAGCATTCTGTATCCTGACATGTTTCAATGCCACTATCCCAAATCATCCCACCCTCTCCCTCTCCCACAGAGTCTAAAAGACTGTTCTATACATCTGTGTCTTTTTTGCTGTCTCACATACAGGGTTATCATTACCATCTTTCTAAATTCCATATATATGTGTTAGTATACTGTATTGGTGTTTTTCTTTCTGGCTTACTTCACTCTGTATAAAATGAGCATTTCCCAATCCTGTAATGACATATCAACATTTGCATATAGTCAGTCTGTATTATTTTCTAAAATGCCAAAATCACAACAAAAAATTCTGTTGCTATTCATGCAAATGCTTTATTTACCAGAATGTGCTATTTAAAGGAGGTAATAAAATGATTAGCAACATAAAATGATTAGTGACTCTATTCTTTGTTTTAATTTCAGATGTTGTTGAAAGTCCAGTTCCAAATATTTTGAAAACCATGGAATTGTCATTCTTAAAGTTACTTCATTCAATAAAGAATATACTAGAAACTAGGAAACAAAGGCTTCCAGGCTCTGACTGCCTTCTTAAACTTCTCTCATTAAGACAGGGGAGGTTGCCGGGAGCCAGCGTGAGAAATTCCACCCATGACAAGGTCATGTGGCAGAGCTCTGATGGCAAGGCTAAACAGACCTCAGGTTTTCCCCCTGGTATCTCCTGAGCATGTACCCCCCAAAATAAGAATCTGCCTACTTTTCCATTCTTCTAATATTCTCTGGAAAAAGTCAAATCAGGGCTTTAGTCTTCTGCATTTGAAAGGGATGTTTCAGTTAAACCCCCTATGATAGCTCTCTAGCTTGCCTAACAGGTTCCCCCAGACCTCTTACAGCTTATGAATTGCTTACAGCCCCCCAACTGCAAAAGGTACAAAGCTTAAAGCATCTTAAGATACAGAGCTTTTTCTAAGAGCTAAAAATCATATCGGTGATGGGTTTTCACTGTTGACTCAATGATTGCTGCCAGGCCTCCATATTCTTTATTTTTTAGGCACCTGGGAGGATGTTAATCAATGTAAATGGGATATGGAAAAAGGTATATAGTAGTTTTGATGTTAGCAACACTAGACTTTTCAGTTAATTACTTTTCTTTGTTATATATCACTGCACTCCTCTTGTGTCCTTGCTATGTAAGAATGTAACTTTATTTAGTGCTTTCTGAGAGTGGCACCAGACTTTGGGAAGAACAACATAAATAAGTCTTCTGGTTGGCAAACCCTTATCAGAAAAGGGCCGTAAAATGTTAATTGGCCCTCTGGCCGGAAGATGATGTAAATCACCTAAGACTTGTGTATACAACTAGGTGTGCAGAGAGAAAAGCCTGGTTTTGATAAGAGTCTGGGCTGCTAACGCTGCATAATTTTGTATTACCCATTGATCTCTATGTACAATCAAAAAGCTATAAAAGGCCTTCCTAGACAATAGAGGCCAGGCAAGTCACTGGACTGGTTTCCCCTGTGTCTTCTCTTTACTCTAATTTCTGGCTGAATTCCCATCTGGGGCGTGGAGGCTCGCCAGGTCTACTTACTTGTCCCGGCTTCTAAGATCCGTAAGAGAGAGAGCCCAAGGCTGGGCACTCTTCGATATTCAAACGGACGCTGGTGGCCTAATGTAGATGGTGCAAGCTCCTTGTCTGGAACTTCATTGGCTTTCCATGTAAACCAAGTTATTCAGCCTCTTCTCTCCACTTAATTTTCCTACTACACTATTTCTTCCTAATCTAATTTTATATTAATAAATAAATAAGTTTTTTCCCTCGCCAACGCCGTCCCCGCTTCTAATTCCCTGGATCCACCGGGGCTGGACCCCAGCAGGAGGTTATGTGACAACTGGCCAGTTGGCTGAGCAATACTTCCTCAAGAAAGAAAGCTACAGGGGATTTTCTGCTGATAGTCTCTCTGAGGATGGGCTGCAAGAATTCTTATTCCTCAAGATATTGCAGTAAGACCACCAAATAAGACATACAGATGGCCAAAAGCACATGAAAAGACTCTTAACATCACTAATTATCTCAGAAATAAAAGTCAAAAGTACAACGTAATAGTACCTCACAATAGCCAGAATGGCCAGCATCAAAATGTACACAAACAATAAATGCTGGAGAGGTATGGAGAAAATGAAACCCTCTTACACTATTCAGTTCAGTTCAGTCGCTCAGTCATGTCCGACTTTTTGTGACCCCATGAATTGCAGCATTCCAGGCCTCCCTGTCCGTCACCATTTCCTGAAGTTCACTCAGACTCACGGCCATCGAGTCAGTGATGCCATCCAGCCATCTCATCCTCTGTTGTCCCTTCTCCTCATGCCCCCAATCCCTCCCAGCATCAGAGTCTTTTCCAATGAGTCAACTCTTCGCATGAGGTGCCCAAAGTACTGGAGTTTCAGCTTTAGCATCATTCCTTCCAAAGAAATCCCAGGGTTGATCTCCTTCAGAATGGATCTCCTTGCAGTCCAAGGGACTCTCAAGAGTCTTCTCCAACACCACAGCTCAAAAGTATCAATTCTTCGGTGCTCAGCCTTCTCCACAGTCTAACTCTCACATCCATACATGACCACAGGAAAAACCATAGCCTTGACTAGATGGACCTTAGTTGGCAAAGTAATGTCTCTGCTTTTGAATATGCTATCTAGGTTGGTCATAACTTTTTGGTGGAATGTAAATTGGTATAACCACTATACAGAAAAGTATGAAAGTTCCTTAAAAAGCTAAAAATAGAACTATCATATAATCCAGCAATCCCACTCCTGGGCATATCCAGAGAAAACCATAATCCAAAAAAAAAAAAAAAAAGCACCATGATGTTTATTGCCGTGCTACTTATAATAAATAAGACATGGAGGCAACCTAGATGTCCATTGACAGAGAAGAGGATAAAGAAGATGTGGTACATATATACATGGAATATTACTCAGCTATAAAAAAGAATGAAATAATGCCATTTGCAGCAACAGGAATGGACCTACAGATCATCATACTAAGTGAAGTAAGTTAGATAGAGAAATAGAAGTATATACTGTAACTCATATGAGGAGTCTAAAAAATGGCACAAATGTACTCGTTTATAAAACAGAAACAAACTTAAAAATCTCAGAAAGAAACTTATGCTATTGCTGTTGTTTAGTCACTAAGTCATGCCTACTCTTTTTGCAACCCCACAGACTGCGGCCTGCCAGCCTCCTCTGTCCATGAGATTTCCCATGCAAGAATACTGGAGGAGGTTGTCATTTCCTTCTCCAGGGGATCCTCATGTCCCAGGTATCAAACTCGTATATCCTACTTGGTAGACAGATTCTTTACCACTGAGCCACCTGGGAAGCCCAATACTTATGATTACCAAAGGGGAAACATGGGGCAGGAAGGTAAATCAAGAATTTGGGATGAAAATACACATTCTACTATATATAAGATACATAACCAGTAAAATTATACTATATATCATAAGAAACACTATTCAATGTTCTCTGACAATTTATAAGAGAAAAGAATCCGAAAAAGAATGAATAGATGTATATGTATAACAGAATCACTTTGCTGTACACCTGAAACTAACACAACATTGTAAATCAACTATACCTCAATAAAATTAATGTATAAAAGATGTAGCAGTAAGGAAATTACCTAATTATTCTTCCAGACTTGAAGATCAGCACAGATATGATGTCCCACAGTTAAGAACCACTAAGAAGTCTTTTATTCAGGGGTCAGCAAACTTTCCTGTTTAAAAAAAAAAAAAGTATATATTTTAGGCTTGCAGCCTACAGAGTCTTTTTTACAGCTCTCATGTTTATCACTGCCTACTGAAAGCAGTCATAGACAACAAGAAAACAAATAAGCGAGCTTGTGTTCCTATAAAATTTATTTACTAAAGCATATGATGGGCTAATTTCTGGACCATTAGCTACAGTTATCAGACCTCTGCTCTATTTCTTAATCTCTTTCATAAAAATTATGACTTTCCAACTAAAAGTTCTAAACTATAAAATTGACAAACTTTTTGGTGATGCTTAGCCAGGGAAGTGGTCTAGATAATTCTCTGAGACAGACCAAAGGTCATGAAAACATTATTTAAGCACTTGTTTGTACATCTTCCATTTTAATGTACCTTTGCTACATCATAAATAAGGTTATAGAGTGGTTTTTGTACAAACATATGTATTGATTTTTGAAACAGGCCAACTTGGACTCCAGTTCTGGCTATCATTTGCTAGCTGAACAAGCTATTTTTTAAAAAAAATTTTTACCTTTAGTTCCCTTATCTATAAAACAAAAATAAAAGATACTATTTTGGACTCAGAGGGAGAGGGAGAGGGTGTGATGATTTGGGAGAATGGCATTGAAACATGTATAATATCATGTAAGAATCGAAATGCCAGTCTATGTCTGATGCAGGATATGACACGCTTGGGGCTGATGCGCGGGGATGACCCAGAGAGATGTTGTGGGGAGGGGGGTGGGAGGGGGGTTCATGTTTGGGAACGCATGTACACCTGTGGTGGATTCATGTCAATCTATGCCAAAACCAATACAAAATTGTAAAGTAAAAATTAAAAATAAATAAATTAATTAAAAAAAAAAGATACTATTTAAAAGATAAGAATGATGGCAACACATTTATAGATTGTACATGAAATAGGGCCCTCCATTTTCCTGAAAATAATGTAACTTTCAATGAAGATTATTCCAATATTTCAAAAATCATGAACATTAAAATTGTTAGTTACTCAGTTCTGTCTGATTCTTTGTGACCCCATGGACTGTAGCCTGCCAGGTTTCTCTGTCTATAGAGCTTTCCAGGCAAGAACACTGGCATGGGTAGCCATCTCCTTCTAATATTTAATGTAATATTCAATATTTAATCTTTCAGAGAGAATTTCAGGTAGTTCCAGTTTATAATATCCAGTAACTTTTCTTAGCAGTCTCTGTTTTCTTTTGCACAACTTGTTTATATCCCTGAATAACTGAGGAACCTCCCTCACAATAAATTCTCAACCTTTTCCAGACAATTATTCCTTTTACTCCCTTCTTTTCCAAATATTTATTAAAGATGTTCATCTGTCACTTCTGACTTTTCTTCTTTTTCTGTCTGATCTATACATTTTCTTCCTCTATGATAAACAATTTACTTATTTTCCATTTAATAGAGTAGTGCTATTTTCTCTTTGCTGAATAAAAATTCTGTGAAGGCAGGAATGTTTTCTTTTTTGTTCATTTGGTATGTTTCACATACAGAGAATAGCACCTAGCATAGAACGAATACTTCATAAATATTGTTGAAGAAATAATGAATGAATTTTAATTTTATCTTATAGAGGTCCTAGGAGCCAGTCTGGACAAAATTTTTCCTGTGCTAGAAACAAAATCAAAAGAAGAGAAATCGTTGTGGAAAATTCAAGTTTATTTTGAGGTCAGGGGCAACTGAAACAACTTACAGCTTAGGATATGCTGACCTCAGTGTTAACATACATTGCTTGACAGCAAGAAACCTCATAACAAGTAGGAGTTTTTCTACATATCCTGTATATTAATATTTTCATTACATAGAATTGTGACATTTTAAAATCTTTTCACAAAGATATTTCTACCTGAAATAGCTGAACAAACAAGACAGACTGTGTGAAACAACAGATTTTAAGACATTGAGTATAAGGAAGTAAAGGACAGTGATCTCTGAAAAATAGGACATGTGAAAATAAGTCCTAGATTGCTTTGACTTGTTACCAAGAGACAGTTTCCAAGTAATTGCTTGAAGTTAAACCCAATTGGAGGCCTGAGTCAGGAACCAGCAGTCAGTTTCCCTGAGTTTAGAAGAAAATAGGCAAAAGCTGAGAGGACGGAGTATCAGGCAGGAGACTGGAGTGCAGAGTGAGAACTTTGGAGATCTGCAGAATCTTCATCTCAGGACTAATCAGTGCATTCATGTGAGGATTCTACCCAAGAAAGAATCTCTTGGAAAGGTTAGAGGAAACCATTTCCAGCACTCACATATGACTGGTAATAGTGCCTGATCACACCAGGAGTGGAAAATCATATAATTCATGAGACATTGGGTTTAGTACTCAGAAAGGTTTTGCCACAGGACTGGAGCAAAATTAGCCTTAACTAATGTTGCCAACAAAGGTCCGTCTAGTCAAGGCTATGGTTTTTCCAGTGGTCATATATGGATGTGAGAGTTGGACTGTGAAGAAAGCTAAGTGCTGAAGAATGGATGCTTTTGAACTGTGGTGTTGGAGAAGACTCTTGAGAGTCCCTTGGACTGCAAGGATATCCAACCAGTCCATTCTAAAGCAGATCAGTCCTGGGTGTTCTTTGGAAGGACTGATGCTAAAGCTGAAACTCCAATACTTTGGCCACCTCATGCAAAGAGTTGACTCATTGGAAAAGACTCTGATGCTAGGAGGCATTAGGGGCAGGAGGAGAAGGGGATGACAGAGGATGAGATGGCTGGATGTCATCACCAACTCAATGGACATGAGTTTGAGTAAACTCTGGGAGTTGGTGATGGACAGGGAGGCCTGGCGTGCTGCAGTTCATGAGGTTGCAAAGAGTTGGACACGACTGAGCAACTGAACCGAACTGAATGTTACCCTGGTTCTCCCTAGAAGACTAAAAAGCAAGACCCAAGAAGATCAAAGTGTTTCTAAGTAACCAAACTGAATTCCAGAAAGAAAAGCCAAGCATAGCTGATGAATGCAAAAATATAAAGCACCCCAAAATTTAAAATATTTAGCAACCAAAAATTACCAGGTATGCAAAGAGGTATGAAAATACAACTCTTATATAAGAGAAAAATTCAATCAAAACCCAAACAAATGGCAGGTGATATGGCTAGTAGAAAAAAGTATTAATATAATTACTGTAACTACATTCCATCTGCTCAAGAAGCTAGATGAAAGGTTGAGACATAGAAGATACTTAAAAAAAAAAAAAAAGATCCAAATAGAACTTCAAGAAAATCCAAACAAAAATATCTGACATGAAAAAGGCATTAAATGGGATTAATAGCAGATGAGATGTTACAAGTGTGAGTGAATGAAAAGATATAGTAATGAAAAAATTATCTAACAGGAAACACAAGAATTTAAAAAAGAATTAAAATGAATGAATAAACTAAATGAATAGAACATCACTTAGTTGTCAGACAACTTCAACCATCTTATTATATGTATAATTAGAGTCTGAAAGAGAGTTGGTACTGTCTTGGATAGAAAAATATGAAAAGAAATAATAGATATTTGTCAAATTTGATTAAAATTATAGATACAAAAAGATCAATCAAACCAAGGAAAGTAAGACATGAAATTACAGAAAAGGCAAATTACTTAAAACCAGAGAAGATCCTAAAAGATACCTTAAAATTAAGAATTTTTCATATATACAAAAGCTGAAAAAAATTGATCACTAGGAGACTAACAGTTTGATAAATAGTAAAGACAACCCCCCACCCCAACCCCCCTGTCCCAAGTAGGAGGAAAATTTTACCAGATAGCAATCTGGATCTGCAAAAAAAAGAACCAGGATGGCAGATACTATAACTGCTGGGTAAATATAAATACTTTTCTAATTTAAATTTTTTCAAACAAAACTTCACAATTGCTCTGTTCATTTGGATTCTGCTTCCCAACATCTCTTTCCATTCTTTATAACTAGGAGTTACTCAGAAAGTAGCTCAATAGTAAGACTATTCTAACTAATGTTACTAAGAAGGCCTGGAAAATGCTTTTTTGGCTGCAACGTGAATACAGTTTGTTAGCTTGAAAACAAACGGGGCATGGCTCTCTTCATCCCTTAGGTCACTTTGCTTTATCCATTCCTTAGGTTACCCAGCCTTACTGTCTTCTTTCCAATAAGTACAATTAGTGCATGTTTGTCTTACTAGATAACTCCAGGTTCATGAATTTCTCCAGAGAGTAGCTTTATCTCTACTTGTTTTATTACTACTGGTGTTGATTAAATATCCTAAATTAGAAAAACTGTGAAGCTAATCAACATTTTACTCACTTTTCTGATGATAATTGAGGTGGTTATACTGAACTAGAGAATGACATTGGCTCTAAAGTTCTTCTTCTGGACTCCATTCCCACTCTCAGCCTCTCCAGTTTCTGTTATCTTTCTATTTACTTTCTGAAGACACTTTCAAATCTCTGACAGGTTCCAATAAAAGTCAGTTTATATTTTATTTTTAGCATTTGTTTTGATCAATCAGGAAAAAAAAATACACAGTATGAAAATGACACAAAAGCATAAATGGGAGTTGATTTCTAATAAGGCAGCAAGACATTAAGGTTATGGAAATATTTAGACTTCCAGGCTCTCAATGACACACGGAAACTTTTTCAAGTTGAGAGATATTGTGGGGAGGCAGGTGGGAGGGGGGTTCATGTTTGGGAACGCATGTACACCCGTGATGGATTCATGTCAATGTGTGGCAAAACCAATACAGAATTGTAAAGTAAAATAAAAAATAAATTAATTAATTTTAAAAAAATTGCCTGAGGCATTGAAACTCTGGGGACTGTACAATCTGTAGTGATCAGCAAAAAAAATCATTAAACAGAGCTTTAACCAAGGAAGACCCATATGAAAGATTCTTCCAGAGGTATTTTTACATAAAACACATTTACATGATTTGCTAATTATCCTTCACTTAACAAAGCATTTTGAGCATCAACTCTGTGTTGGTCTTTGTTTTCAGCACTGTAGATTCAAGCATAAATATGATATGACTTTGCTGTAAAGGAGCTCACAGTCTTGGGGGAAACACGCAAGTTGGATTATTAAAGTAAATTTTATGATATATAAGTGCTATCAATTCATGAAATCACTGATGTGACAAATGTCTATTATGGTGTCATGCGTTTAATTGTATCTCACCAAATTTCATATGTTAAAATCCTAAATCCTCAGTATTTCAAAATGTGACCTTATTTGGAGAGAGGGTCTTTATGGAGATAATCATATAAGAGTATGTAAGGTCAAAAGTGTTCCAGCATGTTCCATAATCCAACATGACTGGTGTCTTTATGAAAAGGAGATATCTGGTCACAGAGATATGTACAAAAAGACAATGACAGGAAGATACAAGAAGAACAACATATGAAAATGAAGATGGGCATTCACAAGCTGATTAGAGAGACTTTTAAGAGATCCTTCCCCCAAAGTCCTCAAAAGGAACCAAATCTGTGAAGTCCCTAATCTCAGATTTCTAGCCTCCCAAACTGTGAGACAATAATTTTTGTTATTTAAGCCATCCAGTTTATGGTACTTAGTTATAGCAGCCTGAACAAACATACATATGGGTTGTGTGCATGCTCAGTCTTATCTGAGTCTCTGTGATCCCATTAACTGTATCCCAGCAGGCTCCTTTTTGCACGGAATTTTCCAGCCATGAATGCTATAGTGAGTTTCCATTCCCTCCTCCAGGGGATCTTCCCGAACCACAAATCAAACTGCTTCTAGTGCATTGGCAGGCAGATTCTTTAGCACTCAGATACCTGGGAACCACCATATGGATTAGGTACATCATTATGTTCCATGGATACCTGGAATGGCAATGTAAAAAGACAACTTGCTTTGAAAACTTTATACCTAAGAATAAATCAAGAGGCGCTTTAGTTCTTCCTCACTTTCTGCCATAAGGGTGATGTCATCTGACAGGAAGAGAAGGGGTTGACAGAGGATGAGATGGTTGGATTGCATCACCGACTCGATGGATATGAGTTTGGGTAAACTCCGGGAGTTGGTGATGGACACGGAGGCCTGGTGTGCTGCAGTTCATGGGGTTGCAAAGAGTCAGACACGACTAAGTGACTGAACTGAACTGAAGAATAAATTGGTTAATCTGTACTATGATTAAGTAATCATAATACAGAAAAAAAATATCTCCTACAATAAATGAGTGGGGAATGCTACCGGACTTCACAGTAAACTAAATGAGGCTAACATCTAGAGTGAGATATTACAGTCAATAAGGAAAGGACAGGAAAATGATATTTCATGTTTAAGGTAGATCCTTAACATGAAATATCATTTCATGTGAAGAGGGGACTGTCTTCATATTAACACAAAAGACATAGACATCCATTTTGTGGTTGGGCCTGTACATCTTTGCTTCCTTGCTGTATCTTTTGTCTGACTGTTTAAGCTTAGAAATATGTGATAAACATCTTTGAGCACTTGTAGTAAATGACTCATGTGTGCCTATTTGTGTAGCATTGGTCTATCAGATTATTTTATTGATGAGGATTATGGTCTAGAATTTTTACTCAAAATCCAGTTGGAACCAACTCTACAATATATATCTTGATAGATTCTTGAACTATTCCATTTCTATAGAACCAATCTGCTTTTCCTCAGTTCAGTTCAGATCAGTTCACTCACTCATGTCTGATTCTTTGTGACCTGGTGGACTGCAGCACTCCAGGCTTCCCTGTCCATCACCAGCTCCCAGAGCCTACGCAAACTCATGTCCAGTGAGTTGGTGATTGCATCCAACAATCTCATCCTCTGCCATCCCCTTCTTCTCTCACCATCAATCTTTCCCAGCATCAGTCTGATGTCAGGACTAATTTCCTTTAGGATGCACTGATTCGATCTCCTTCCAATCCAAGGGACTCTCAAGAGTCTCAAGAGTCTTCTCCACCACAGTTCAAAAGCATCAGTTGTTCAGTGCTCTGCTTTCTTTCTAGTCCAAGTCTCACATCCATACATGACTACTGGAAAAGCCATAACTTTGACTAGATGGACGTTTGTTGGCAAAATAATGTCACTTCTTTTTAATTTGCTGTCAAGGTTGGTTATAACTTTTCTTCCAAGGAGCAAACGTCTTTTAATTTCATGGCTGTAGTCACCATCTGCAGTGATTTTGGAGCCCTAAAAATAAAGTCTCTCACTGTTTCCATTGTTTCCCCAACAATTTACCATGAAGGGATGGGACCAGATGCCATGATCTTAGTTTTCTTAATGTTGAGCTTTAAGCCAACTTTTTCACTCTCCTCTTTCATTTTCATCAAGAGGCTCTTTAGTTCTTCTTTGCTTTCTGCCATAAGTGTGGGGTCATCTGCATATCTGAGTTTTGATATTTCTCCCGGCAATCTTCATTTCAGCTCTCGCTTCATCCAGTCCAGCATCTCTCATAATGTACTCTGCAAATAAGTTATATAAGCAGGGTGACAACATACAGCCTTGACATACTCCTTTCCTGATTTGGAACCAGTCTGTTGTTCCATGTCCAGTTCTAACTGTTGCTTCCTAATCTGCAATACAGATTTCTCAGGAGGCAGGTTAGGTGGTCTGGTATTCCCATCTCTTGAAGAATTTTCCAGAATTTGTTGTGATCCATACAGTCAAAGGCTTTGGCACAGTCAATAAAGCAGAAAAGTGAAAGTGAAGTCGTTCGGTCGTGTCTGACTGTTTGAGACCCTGTGGACTGTAGCTTACCAGGCTCCTCTGTCCCTGGGATTTTTCCAAACAAGAGTACAGGAGTCAGTTGCCATTTCCTTCTCCAGGGGATCTTCCCAACCCAGGGACTGAACCCAGGTTTCCCACATTATAGGCAGACGCTTTACCAACTGAGCCACTAGAGAAGTCCTCATAAAGCAGAAGTAGATGTTTTTCTGGAACTCTTTTGCTTTTTCAATGATCCAGTGGATGTTGACAGTTTGATCTCTGGTTCCTCTGCCTTTTCAAAATCCAGCTTGAACATCTGGAAGTTCACAGTTCACTTATTGCTGAAGCCTGGCTTGGAGAATTTTGAGCATTATTTTACTTGCGTGTGAGATGAGTGCAATTGTGCAGTAGTTTGAACATTCTTTGGCATTGCCTTTCTTTGGGATTGAAATGAAAACTGATCTTTTCCAGTCCTGTGGCCATTGCTGAGTTTTACAAATTTGCTGGCATATTGAGTGCAGCACTTTCACAGCATCATCTTTTAGGGTTTGAAATAGCTCAACTGGAATTCCATCACCTCCACTAGCTTTGTTTGTAGTGATGCTTCCTGAGGCCCATTTGACTTCACATTCCAGGATGTCTGGCTCTAGGTGAGTGATCACACCATCATGGTTATCTGAGTCATGAAAATATATGTATATATATATATATATTTGGTATAGTTCTTCTGTGTATTCTTGCCACCTCTTCTTAATATTTGCTGCTTCTGTTAGGTCCATATCATTTCTGTCCTTTATTGAGCCCATATTTGCAAGATATGTTCCCTTGGTATCTCTAATTTTCTTGAAGAGATCTCTAGTCTTTCCTATTCTATTATTTTCCTTTATTTCTTTGCACTCATCATTGAGGAAGGCTTTCTTATCTCTCCTGGCTGTTCTTTGGAAATCTGCATACAAATGGGTATATCTTTCCTTTTCTCCTTTGCCTTTGCTTCTCTTCTTTTCAAAGCTATTTGTAAGGCTTCCTCAGACAACCATTTTGCCTTTTTGCATTTCCTTTTCTTGGGGATGGTCTTGATCACTGCCTCCTGTAGAAAATCATGAACCTCTGTTCATAGTTCTTCAGGCACTATGAGTACCAGATCTATTCCTTTGAATTTATTTTTCACTTCCACTGTGTAATCGTAAGGGATTTGATTTAGGTCATACCTGAATGATCTAGTGGTTTTCCCAACTTTCTTCAACTTAAGTCTAAATTTGGCAATAAGGAGTTCATGATCTGAGCCACAGTCAGCTCCTGGTCTTGTTTTTGCTGACTGTATAGAGCTTCTCCATCTTTGGCTGTAAATAATATGATTTATCTTGTTACGGTATAGACCATCTGGTGACATTTCTGTGTAGAGTCTTCTCTTGTGTTGTTGGAAGAGGGTGTTTGCTATGACCAATGTGTTCTCCTGGCAAAACTCTATTAGCCTTTGCCTTGCTTCATTCTGTACTCCAAGGTTAAATTTTCCTGTTACTCCAGGTGTTTCTTGACTTCCTACTTTTGCATTCCTGTCCCATATAATGAACAGGACATCTTTTTTTGTGTGTTAGTTCTAGAAGGTCTTGTAGGTCTTCATGGAACTGTTCAGCTTCAGCTTCTTCAGCACTACTGGTTGGGGTTTAGATTTGGATTACTGTGATATTGAATGGGTGCCTTGGAAACAAACAGATATGGTTCTGTCATTTTTGAGATTGCATCCAAGTACTGCATTTTGGACTCTTTTGTTGACTTTGATGGCTACTTCACTTCTTTTAAGGGATTCTTGCCCACAGTAGTAGATACTGCTTTTCCTACACATCGCCATTTCTGTATGTTTTAAGTTATCATACCTAAAGCGCTGTCTCTCTTCTCTGTTGTTCAAATTGAGCTCAACTCAGTCATTTTAATCTTGTTTCTGTCCTCTCCAGAAACATCTCTCTACAATGACCATTACCTTCAGTGGATCCCTGAAGAACTTAAAGTGGTACAGAACTTAGAATGAAGCCATGCAGTTTGCTTGATATGTAGCATTATTACCCCAGACAGAGGGTAATAGATATAGAAGTAAACATATAGATGTATGTAAAGATACAGAAGTAGAGGTACAGATACACATATATCTGTTGATATATCATTTGGCTTTTCTAACTAGATTGCAAATTTTTTGAAATTATATCTGATTATCCTTCACAATCTGTATTTACTTAGACTAATTTTCTTTAAAGATGATTATTTTCATGGTCTAATGGTCTCAGCACTAAAGAATCTACCTGCTAATGCAGGAGATATGGGTTCAATCTCTGGGTTGGGAAGATCCCCTGGAGAAAGAAAGAGCAATTCACTCCAGTATTCTTGCTGGGAGAACCCTATGGCTAGAAGAGCCTGGCAGATTACAGTTCATGGGGTCACAAAGAATGGGATATGACTGACACTTTCACCTTACTTTTGGGCTTCTCAGCTGGCTCAGTGGTAAAGAATCCACCTGCCAATTCAGGAGACACAAGAGACTCGGGTTTGATCCCTAAGCCAGGAAGATCCCCTGGAGTAGGAAATGGCAACCCACTCTAGAATTCTTGCCTGGATAATCCCATGCACAGAGGAGTCTGGAGAGCTACAGCTCGTGGGGTTGCCAAAGTCAGACACGACTGAGCAACTGAGCACACACAGAACTCTCTGATTTTGGGTTTGTATCCTCAGAATTCAAGTTGCTGCAGACTTATAGGTCAGTTAATTTACTAGGTGTGTAAATGAAACATTTAAATCATTCTCCTATTATTAATGGGTAAGGAACTGGAGATAATACCTGAATATAACTAATTTAGATGCAGCCAAACAAAACAAACTGTTCATTAAAATATCAGGGCTGTTATTAAACATTGCCATAGAAATTTATTTTAAATGACACAAATTAATAATAAATAATATTAATGAACATAAATTCAAAGAATATTATTATTGTTGTCATTATTAATCATGATGATAATATTATATCCTCTTTTATTAAGCACCATATCTAATATTCTCAACAATCCTTAAAATTGGTAATGTTTCCTCACTATTCTTATTTAATGGGTGAAAAAGAAATGATGCTTAGAATAGTTTATTGGGTCTCAAAAGTCTTAAACTGAGAATATAGAATCAGAACTTAACCAGTTCCTCAGAGGTCAAAATCTCTTGTCCTACTAGGCAAACTATATTTGGAACATTTATATTTAGACAGACTGAGGGCTCTGTGTATCAAAGTTGGAGGCAAGGAGGCCAGGGCAACTAATGCTTAAAAGGTCAAAACTCCCTAAAGACTTTTAGGGAAACTTTTTTTAAACACATTTTTGTTCTGTTTTAGGGTATAGCTGATTAACAACCTTGTGATAATTTCAAGATAACAACCCAGGGACTCTGCCATACATATATATATATACATTCTCCCTCAAACTCTCATTTTTTTTTTTTTACTAGAAGTAATACAAATCTATTTGCTGATAATATTTAAAACTGTTTCATTTATCTTTTAATGACTCCTGAAAAGTCTGTATCATCTAAATGATAAATGGCTCTTCATAGACAAAAGTGATCTGTCCACCTCAGAAGCAAAATACAGGAAAATAATACATAATATCATTATATAAGTTCAATCTGCATGAACTATAGTAACCAGGAAGAAAATCTCTTGTATTCTATAGTGGACAGCCTTCTAAAAAAGAACTTTATACTATTTAGTTTTTGAGATATAACAAGCTTTATGACATGAGATATTATACTTAAAGACACATAAAGTAATTTTAATATCACTGTATCTGTCTCCATAGGCGATCTTTCCATCCTTAGGTACCAGGAGATTTCTTCTGGAAATATTTTGGTTTTTCATTATTTTTACTGTTTACTGAAGTAAATGTCAAAGTTAGCTGAAAAGAGCCCTAAGTAATAAATGTAATTTTCCTAAGATGGTTAGTGAGTATGTTTCGTGTATACAATAGGGAAAAAAAAAAAAAAGGTCAGACTCTGTATAATAGAAACTGAAGTTAATCGTCTAACTAACTGTAACTAAGAACATAACTAGAAATGATGACAACAACAAGGGAAAATTCAGTTTAATTTTGATGTATGTATATTATTACAAGAATTTTCTATTTTTACTCTGGTATTTTCAATATGATGAATTACATAGGAGATGTTTCATTCTTTCAGATACTGGTCTTTGAATTTATTTGAGGAAAATACATAGAATTGTGGGATAAAGAAATGGACAGATCTCTGCCAACCTAAATAAACTAGCCAGGTCTAGCACTAGGCATTGTTTGTAGTAGGTACTGTATCGTCTCTTTAATTGAAACTTTTCTACTTAATTTTGGGGGGTAGCCCTTCTGGATATTTAAGACTGTTGTCATCTGAAAGATGCAAATCTCTCTAATAACAGCCTGTTGAAATGGCCTTGAAGAGTCTACATTCATGCTAGGCAAGTAAATAACTTAATTCAAAAATTTAAACAGAGAGAGATATAATTTAATTTTCCCTTCCCATTTCATTTTTATTCTTGATATACTCATTTGTTTTTTTCTGAGGAACAGGAATATGCTTTTCTTGGATAATGCTGCTGCTGCTGCTAAGTCGCTTCAGTCGTGTCTGACTCTGTGCAACCCCATAGACGGCAGCCCACCAGGCTCCTCTGTCCCTGGGATTCTCCAGGCAAGAATACTGGAGTGGGTTGCCATTTCCTTCTCCAATGCATGAAAGTGAAAAGTGAAAGTGAAGTTGCTCAGTCGTGCCCGACTCTTAGCGACCCCATGGACTGCAGCCCACCAGGCTCCTCCGTCCATGGGATTTTCCAGGCAAGAGTACTGGAGTGGGGTGCCATTGCCTTCTCCACTTGGATAATGAGAGCCAAGTAAATTTCTATGTGACTTTCAGAATTCTCAAGTGGCTCAGTAAAGCTTTATCGAGTGTATTCTATGTGAGCCATTGCGTTAGATTAAGGTCAGCAAGCATCCTCCTGGACTCGTAGAGTTAATTATCTTATAAAGAAACAAACAAGCTAACATAAAACCATAAGAGTAGCTATTAAAATCAATAGTGCTTCACTTCATCTGCTTTTTGAGTTCTGCCTTGTGGAAATAAGTATGAGAAGAACAAAATAAAGTTAAACCTTGAGAGAATGAGAAAAAAATTTCAGCCAGAACTATGCAGAAATTGAACAATATATTTAAAGAGTTTTGACTGTTTGATTATCCAGAATATTCTCCAGGGAGCTCTGTTCATTTAGAGGGCTGAGAGTGGAAATGACTTAATTCCAAAAGCTGAACAGAGGGAGATATAATTTACTTTTCCTTTTCCCTTTCTCTCTAAGTCTTGATATACTCATTTTCACTCATGATTAATCCTACTACCATAATTCATTTCATTGAATTCATTATGGTCTTTTTATCATTTTATAGAATAAAACTGGACCATGTGGTTAAATAATATTGCTACCTAAGCCATCAAAAAGATTTTGATTTAAATTTTAGAATAATTGTTTCATTTCCTTCCACTGATGAACCTGCTATTCATCCTTATTACAATGAAGAAAGTGCCCAACAGCTTCTTAATGTTAATAAGAAGGTGATGAGTGTTTCTACAATCATATCCAATGTAGTCGCAGTTTATTATTTGTATTTCTATGTGGATTTTTACTGATTGAGTATATCCTTTTCTACTGCATTATACTGTCTTTATATCAATCATATATACACATATATAAAAGACTATGAAAAGCCCAAGTTTCTATCTCTATATGCAAACATCATAGTATACACTGTGTTTATTATTATGGTTGTGTAGACTGATTCCTATAGTTGTAATCATTAATACTGTCTTTCAAGTTCTACCTTTTTTCAATTATATTATTCATCTCAGTTTGCACATAGATCTTACTTTTGTAATTCTGATGGCAAGATGATATTTTTTTTTTAAATTTAACATAGCACTATCCTTTCTGCTTAGCATTTCTTTCACAATTGGTCATTTGGCCTTTATTTTTCATTTTTCAGGTATATTAGATAATGTGGCTGTAAACATTTTTAACACAGAGACTTTTCTTACTTCTTGCATTTTTCCCATGGGATAGGTTCTAAAACATGGCATTACTAGGTTTAAAAAAATCATGATTTTTATTATTTTTGTCATGAGTTGTCAACTTGCTCATATTGCATGGACTTCTGGTATCAGCACTTATGTAGAAATTTACTTGCTGCCACTCAGCCTGGAGATGTTAAGTTTATGTCAATTAAAAAGTTTTCTTGTATACTAGAATGATATAATATTTCCTGTGTTTTTTAGCATTTTACTAATTTATTAGTTATCTGGACTTTTAAAAGGTACTTTAATGTTCATAACTCTTTGTCTATTCAAAGTACATGGCACACAGAAGGTGGTAAGTGTTCATTGAATGACTAAGTAAATAAATGCCTAACTCTTTAATCATTTATCCAGTAGGATGGTGTTTCGCACTTTAGATCCAAAAATAATCCTCACTTATTTTAGGGATTAAATATATGTTTGTTATATTTCTTAGAAGAGTGCATATAGCCCATTATCTTTTTTTCTCATCATGTTACGACTATTCTACTTCTACACATAATCAGAGATATATATGTTTTATTATGTATTTGGTAAATGACTATTTCTTCTTCAGCCTCATAACATGAAATGCAATTCTTAGTGCAACTGGGATCTGTATAAAATTCTATTTCATTATTAACTGCTTTTTAAAATTTTCAGCTATATTGAGGTAAAATTTATAAATGAAATTGTAAGATATTTAAATTGCACACTATGAAGATTTGAGATATATATATATATACATTTTGAAAAGATCCTCCCATCTACTTAACAAAAACATCCATCACCTCACATATTTGACTTTTTATTTGCCTTTGAAAACATTTAAATTCTACTCTCTTAGCAAATTTCAGTACAATACAATGTTATTAACTCTTGTCATGCTTTACATTATATTCTCAGCCCTCACTCATCTCATGGCTGAAAGTTTATGCATATTCCCAGATTGCTCAGTGGTTAAAATCTGCTTGCCAGTGTAGGAGACGCAAGAGATATGGATTCAATTTCCTGGAGAAAGAAATGGCAACCCACTCCAACATTCTTGCCTGGGAAATCCCAGGGACAGAGGAGCCTGGTGAGCTACAGTCCATGGAGTTGCAAAGATTTGGACATGACTGAGCACACACAAACCAATCTCTGTTTCTCCCACATCCCAGCTTCTGGCAACCACTTTTCTACTCACTATTTTTATGTTTTTTTTTCTTTTTTTTCCATTTCCACATGTATGTAACACCATGCAGTATTTGTCTGCCTGTCTTATTTCACTTAGCATAATGCCTTCAAGTTCCATCCAAGTTGCAAATGTAAGGATTTTGTTCTTTCTCATGGCTAAATAAAATTGCATTGCATCACAACACTTGCTTTTTCTTGTTTTCTTGATGGTAGCCATTCTACTAGATATGTTGTGGTATTTTATTGTAGTTTTGATTTGCATTTCTCTGATGATTAATAATGTTCAGCACATTTTCATGTATTCATTGGCCACTCACATATCTTCATTGGAAAATTATCTTTTATTTTCCTGCCCATTTTTGATCAAGTTGCTTGAGTTTTTGCATGTTTTGCTATGAGTTGCATGAATTCTCTACAAACTTTGGATGTTAACCCCTTATCAGATTAGTTCAAGTTCAAGTGAAGTAGCTCAGTCCTGTCTGACTCTCTGTGACCCCATGGACTGTACCTACCAGGCTCCATTGTCCATGGGATTTTCCAGGCAAGAATACTGGAGTGGGTTGCCATTGCCTTCTCCAGGAGATCTTCCCAATCCAGGGACTGAACCTGGGTCTCCCGCACTGTAGGCAGACGCTTTACCATCTGAGCCACTTTATCAGATCGATCATTTTCAAAACTTTTCTCCCATTCTGTAGCTCATCTCTTAATTTTGTTGATGGTTCTTTTGCTGTTGCAGAAGCACTTTAGTTTGATGAAGTCCCAATTATTTATTTTTGCTTAGTTTCCTTTGTCTTATGGTGTCAAATCCAAAACAATCTTTGCCAATAAAAATGTCAAGAATCTTAGCCTCTATGTTTTCCTCTAGGACTTTCATAGTTTCCATTTTTACATCCAAGTCTTTGCTCTATTTTAAGTTGACTTCTGTGTGTTGTGCAAGATAGAGACCCAGTTCTATTATTTTTCTTATTGCTTTCTAAAATGTTTACAGTATACTTAGAACATATTGAGAAGCATAATGTCAGACTTTAATCAGATATAATTTTTCATAATGATAACCATAATTTCCTTACTAAATGAGTTACTAAATATTTGTTGTAAAGAAACTGATATAATGAATGCAAGTTTAGTAACTGTGCAGTATAGATGTGTCTGTTTTTATATCCTATTTTACTCTTTGCTAGCCATGCAAGCTTGGGTGAGTCACTTGAATTCTTTAAGTCTCATGTATGAATGGAGAAAATAGTACCACTGGCTTAGTAGGACTGTTAAGAGAATTAGAGGAGATGGTACAGGTAGTGGCACCCCACTCCAGTACTCTTGCCTGGAAAATCCCATGGACGGAGGAGCCTGGAAGGCTGCAGTCCATGGGGTCGCTAAGGGTCAGACACGACTGAGCGACTTCATTTTCACTTTTCACTTTCATGCATTGGAGAAGGAAATGGCAACCCACTCCAGTGTTCTTGCCTGGAGAATACCAGGGATGGGGGAGCCTGGTGGGCTGCCATCTATGGGGTTGCACAGAGTCAGACACGACTGAAGTGACTTAGCAGGACAATGTGTGTCTGTTAAGAGTTTGGTATGTGTTAGTGTCCTTGTCTCAACACCATCAGATGTGATATCAGCCAAGTGCAATAAAGCATTACTTTTAATAAATTGTTTTCAGTTGTATTTTCATCATATTTCATCTAACACAGTGTAGGTTATTCTGTATGGCTAATTTTTAAATTTCCTCTTGTTTCTCTATAATATGATACTTTTATATCATTATTTTGTTAAAATCATTTTATATCTGTGTAATGATGATGATAAAATACCCAATAAATTGCCTCAGTGTTACTTGTTGATGAACATTTAAGTTGTCCAGTTGTTCACTATTGTAAATAAATCTTCAGTGATACTCCTTGCATACATACCCCTGATATATCTTATATTATTCCCCTTTAGAAAAATTGCTAAAAGAATTATTGAGTTCAGTTTTCTTATACATACATACATACATACTTGTTGCTTTCCAGAAAAGTTGATCTAACTTATAATACAAACAGCAGTTCCTATTTCACTGAAACCTTGCCAACATTAAGTGTATTTAAAACATCCTTACCAGCTCAATGATATAAAAAATGATATCTCATTGATGTTTTACTTTGAATTTGATTCCTAGTGAGTATCAGTGTTGTTTTTGTTCAGTCACTGAGTCAAGATTTTTGTGACCCAGGTAGGGTAGTCTGCCAGGTTCTGCTGTCTATGGAATTCTCCAGGCAAGAATACTTGAACGGGTAGCCATTTCCTATTCAGGGAATCTTCCTGAACCAGGGATCAAACCTGTGTCTCCTGCATTGGCAGGCAAATTCTTTATCACTGAAACACCAGAGATTAGCCATTTGAAATATTGAAGGCAGGAGAAGGAGATGGCAGAGGATGAGATGGTTGGATGCCATCCCCTACTCAATAGACATGAGTTTGAGCAAGCTCTGGGACATGGTGAAGGACAGGGCAGCCGGGCATGCTACAATCCATGGCATTGTGATGCATCATACCATATGCATTACGAATGAGTGACTGAACAACACTTAGCCATTTGAGTTTTCTCTTTTGCAGAGTTCCTATAGGCAAATAGAACCTCTTTGCTTATTTATCTATGCTAGGTCTTATGTTTTCTTTATTCTTTTATAATAATTCTTTAAATTTAAAACATTTTCTGGAGTTTGCTTTCAGTTAATTTTATGTTATTTCTTATGATATGAATACTTCAATCTATCAAATATTCTTGGTGCATTTTATCATTGATTTATAACTTTAATGTTCCCCTTACATCCAGAAATATTTCAATCCCACCTTCAACTCATTGTTACATTTAAAATATAATTATTTTAATAGGGTAATTTATTTTTTGTGTATTATTTAATATGATGATCTAACAAATTTTCCCTTTAGCCAACAAACTTTTCCTCTCATTATTGACTAAATGCCTCTTGCTCTACCCTTTTTTATGGTGATACTAATTTCATAATGGAGAAATTTATTTTTATAACTTTTGGTCTTAATAAAAATGCCATATACATCAATCATAAAAATATTGGTAAATGCCATTAGGAACAAATAACAAAATCAAATTACCAGTAACTTTTCAAAACACAGAGATAGTCTCTAACAATACTGGCACATATTTTTCCAATTATATAAATTAATCATTGACCAATTTAGTTTAGAAATATAATATATTAATAAACTATACATTTTTAAGCCTTTATGGCTCACTGAACAAATATTGATTTTCCTCCTAATCTGTTTCAAGCATTATGATATGTGCTAGGAATACAGTGGTGTGGTGGGGCTAACAGAGACTACAGTATGCAGCTTTTCAATAAAAGTTAATAGTAAAAAATAAAATCACATGAACAGTTCCTTGCTCCATTTATAGTAAAGGGAGCAAAGGAGAAAACACTTCAAAAGAATGTAACAGAAGAACCTTAGGTTTTCTAAGTATTCTGGAAAAGTACTTCCAGTGTTTAAGCTCTGAAGGCTGACCAAAGTTAAATAAACCCTTCTATGCTCTGGTTTCTCTAAAATCATCAGGGGAAAAAACAAACAAACCTCAATTTGAACTTTTGTCAGAACTCTTGTAGGAAATGTTGATCTGCAGGTTGAGATTCAGAATGTCAATTGTAGTTATTAGATTTATTTGAGGATATACCCTGAACAAGCAGCTTTCCAGGTAGCAGAGTGGTCAAGAATCTGCCTGCCAATGCAGGAGACACAATAGAAATGGGTTCGATCTCTGAGTCAGGAAGATCCCCTGGAGGAGGGCATGGCACCCCGCTCCAGTATTCTTGCCTGGGAAATCCCATGGACAGAGGAGCCTGGTGGGCTACAGTCTGGGGAGTTACAAAGAGTCGAACATGACTAAGCACACACACACACATACATACGTACCCTCAAAAGCTAATTTCTAGATTATTACACTTGGCAAACTACTTTAAAAGACATATTTTTTGTCTTTAATTTAAAATGTGGAGAAAGAATATTTGCTTTACAAAACCATTTTAAGAAAAGTTTCCTTGAAATAGTTTTATGACTTGTAGAAGCTTTCAAGGCAGAATTCGATATACAAAAAGTAATTTATTTGCAGCTCCAGAAAACCATATTTCTAAGGAAAAATATGTCTTTCAAACAGTTGTAAAAATGTCCTTTTCATTGGTTTTTATCTCATTTCACTGTATTTGGCATTCTACATCGTTTTCATGATGAACACCAATACCTGCAGAGTAAACTGCAAAGCCAAAATGCTGATATATCAATAAAAAATAAAAATATCCTCCAATACTATGTGTCTAGAATTTATATGGTAGTAGAAAGAGAGTGGCCTTGAAATTGAGTAATCCAGGTTTGAGTCTCTGCCTTGACACTTGTCAAGTGGTCTTAAGGAAGTCATTTTACTTTTCTGAATGTAATTTCTTCTGTAAATTAGCACCATTGTGCTAAGGAAGTCATTTTACTTTTCTGAATGTAATTTCTTCTGTAAATTAGCACCATTGTGAGTTTTACATGAGATTTGTGAAAGCAATTTGAAAAGCATTCAGCTCTTTGTACTTTTATTTATTCATTGTTTACGGATAACTTTATAGCAAAAGTATCTGTTTTGCAAATTATTCGGGATTGTGGTCATCGGAAGTGTTATCTTCAGTGAGGTAGCTATGAAGTATGAATTCAAGGCTTACCTTTATGTCCTATAAATAAAATCCAAGTCACCATTAGGTAATTTTTAACTGTTATTGACAGCTACTTATACAACCTTGGCTCTACTTCAGTAGAAAGAGACTGAGAAGGCAATTGAACACAATAGTCATGTCCCCCATGGTTCACAATTATAGAAACACCTGGGCTAAAAAAAGAGAACGTTCTGTTGATTCACCATGATAATTCATGAGACTCAAGGGCCCTCCGCATATTTCAGTCCTTGCTAGAAAGTAGGGCAATGGTTTCCAAGTGACTGCAGAATGAAACAAGAATGAACTCAGTCAAAAAATACCTCTTATGATGACTGTTTCAAAAGAAACACTGCTTGTAATGAACACCTGTGCCACTTGACTTTACAACAGTTTTATATGTTCTATTAAAACGCTTGCTTTAAAAGTTACTGCTTAAAGCTATGTACATGCAAGGAAACTGAAAGCAACTTCAGCTACACTGATATGTTTTTCTATGATTCTAGGAAATTATTCTCTATATAAGGATTAATATTTTTCATTATTGAATATCACAATGAACGCCCAAGCTCATTTTCTTACATTTTTGTTATTTAAAATAATCTGACTGCTGCTGCTGCTAAGTCGCTACAGTCGTGTCCGACTCTTCGCGACCCCATGGGCTGCAGCTTACCAGGCTCCTCCGTCCATGGGATTTTCTAGGCAAGAGTACTGGATTGGGTTGCCATTTCCTTCTCCAATCTGACTACACAAGCAGATAATGAAAATCTCACAGGCTTATCCAAATCCCAAATATGTTAAACCCAAGAAATAATGTGTTATGAAGTTTTGTTTATGTATATTAAATTTTTGGACCGTGACCATTCTAATTCAGCTGTGTTTGACTCTTTACAACTCTACAGACTGTAGCCTGCCAGGCTCCTCTGTCCATGGGGCTATCCAGGCAAGAATACTGGACAAGTGGCCATTTCCTTCTCCAGGAAATCTTCCCATCCCAGGGATCAAACCTGGGTCTCCTGCATTGCAGGCATATTCTTTACAGTCTGAGCCACCAGGGAAGCCCAATGTTTGTATCGTACCTTGCAAATTTTAGACCTTTCAAGATTTAGAAAAAAGCCAGTATTACTAGTTACTTCCACTTTAGGCATTCCTCTAGTTGAGTAGAGAACCAAAGTCTTAAACATACTTCAAGTCCGATCCATTCCTCTTAATAATTCTGCTTAAAATATTAATCATAAATGTTTTGAGCTATTATTATGCATCTGACACTGTTCTGAGTGGTTTGATTTCATGTCTTTTCAATCAATATTATGATCAGGCTATTCATTTTACAAATGAAGCATTAAGGTTTATAAAAGTTAAATAATTACTCAGGTTGTAAAAATAGGATCCATACCTAGGTTTGATTCACAGTCTACGCTGTCCTGTCTAGGTCTAAAGCTCAAGGAGAGAAACGGGAAGTAGAAACAACTTACGAGCTTCCCTGGTGGCTCAGAGGTTAAAGAGTCTGTCTCCAATGCGGGAGACCTGGGTTCGATCCCTGGGTCGGGAAGATCCCCTGGAGAAGGAAATGGCAATCCACTCCAGTATTGTTGCCTGGAGAATCCCATGGACGGAGAAGCCTAGTAGGTTACAGTCCATGGGGTCGCAAAGAGTCGGACACGACTGAGTGACTTCACCTTACCCTAATGATATAGAAGAAGAGAAACTCTAAATGTTACTGAGATTAACTCTATTTCAGATCAGTCATTTTGCTAGTAAGTAGAATTGTTCAAGGGTTTTTGTGACAGCTCAGTTGGAAAAGAATCTGCCTGCAATGCAGGAGACCCTGGTTTGATTCCTGGTTTGGGAAGATCCACTGGAGAAGGGATAGGCCACCTACTCCAGTATTCTTGGGCTTCCCTTGCAACTCAGCTGGTAAAGAATCTGCCTACAATACGGAGACCTGGGTTCGATCTGTGGGTTAGGAAGATCCCCTGGAGAAGGGAAAGGCTACCCACTTCAGTATTCTGGCCTAGAGAACTCCATGGACTGTATAGTCTATGGGGGTCACAAAGAGTTGGACATGACTGAGGGACTTTCATTTTCACCTTTCAGAATTACTCGAAAGGCAGAAGAGTCATTATCACTAGCTATCATGCTTAGAAAATTATACAATAGCAATAATTGCAGATAAAGAGATTAAATGAATCTGAGATTCTCAAACCCAGTGGAATTATTAGTGAAAAGCATTTTTTATTATTAACATATATAATATAGGAAATAATATATAATATATAATTATAATTATAATAATATATAATATATAATATTGAATATCACAATGAACGCCCAAGCTCATTTTCTTACATTTTTAATATATAATATATAATTATAATAATATATAATAATATATAATATAGGTGGCTTCCCTGGTGGCTCAGATGGTAAAGCATCTGCCTGTAATGCAGCACACCAAGGTTCGATCCCTGGGTTGAGAAGTTCCCTTGGACAAGGGAATGGCTACCCCTCCAGTATTGTTGCCTGGAGAATTCCCTGGACAGAGGAGGCTGGTGGGCTCCCTGGGGTCGCAGAGTTGGACATGACCAAGCACCTTTCACTTTTCAAACTATATCATGGGGATTTTATTTTAGTGAATGGTATGTCTCATGAAAGCTGGTGGGAGACTCCGAAACTTTTTAGCCATTAGGGTTTTAATTGTCATGAAGTCACCCAGTAGAGCTTTTATTTTGCTCCATGAGGGAGCAGTAGAAGACAGTCATGGCAAGAGTACCAAGATCCAGACTCCAGGCCTCGTCCTGGAGGCGGTTGGATGAGGCCAAGCTTGGCAGCAGCTCTCACACTGCTCTGCGGTCACCTGATGGTATGGAGCAGCAGCTGGTTCCTACAGCTCCTGCCAGATCTCTTTAAACCCTCCAAGTTCTGAGCCTAGGCTGTGCACAGCTCCGTGGCAGAGATCACCAGTCTTCCCTACAGGGCAACACAATACTAAGATGGAGATCACGAGGGACAGACCCAGAGGACAGTCTACCTGTGCAGCTTTGAGTTTGTCTTTGTTCTTAAATGCTTTGCTTCCTGACTGTCTGTCAGCTGATTTACACTGAATTCAGGCTCACAAAGCACCAACCTTCATAGACTGACTTTAGGATTAATGCTAATTATAGGATCAACAGCTTTCATAGATAGCACCTCAGCTCTCCATAGAAAATGCCTCAGTTTACATTACTCATAGCAATTCTACCTCCTTAATCAGACTCCAACTGACACAATACTTATTACATCTGTTCCTTTAGCTTCTCCAGTGAGTTGTCCTAAACCATGGCATGTGATCAAACAGCCATGCATCTGTACTCCATTATAATTGTTCTCTTGAGATTGCTTTTATGAAATTTTATTTAAGCTTGTCATTTGCCTGTTTGATGGAGATGATAAGAAATAAGCTCATAGAAAGCATGTCATCATACTTACTGTAAAGTATTATTGTTTTTTATTTCATACTGTGCCTTTATGAGGACAAAGAAGAGAAATTTCCCCTTGAGCTTAGTAATAGAATTAACTGTGCAATTCCTAAGCCAATATTTTATTTTTAGTTTATGAACACTAGGAATCTTATACCAAAGCCTATTTGCCTATTCAGATCAACCCCTCACAAGATCAGAGCCACATTTGTTTCCTACCTGAAACAAGCTGATAGCTATCTCTTTCTGTATCTATTTTCCTTTTGTGCTTTTCTTATTCTTTTTAATATGTTTTCATTTTTAAACCACCTGAACATTTTTTTTAACAGAGCAATATAAAAATTAAACTACCTGATTAAATAAAGTACCCCTGGTTCATTCAAAGTAGAAAGTTTTAATTTCACAAAAGTGTTTAACAATTTCTTTTTTTTCTTTTTCTTTTTTCCTCCTGAAAGATTTTTATACAGCAGTAAAGGAAATACACCAGAAATTCCTTCTTACTGCTTTTAAACAATATTTTAAAAATAAAATCCCTCAACCACCCTCCAAGATAAATCTTACAATAATTACACTTAGAGTTAAGAAACTGAAAGATATCTAACTAATATTATTGAATACTTACTCTGTTCCAAATATTATTCGAAGCACTTATCATGTAATAACCTCATTTTACAACTGAGAACATTCAAGAAGAGAGGGCCTATGTCTTCCTAGCACAAAGAGGTTTTCTAACTTGCCCAAGGCCATGTGGCTAGTAAGTGGCACAAGAACAAACCTAAGAACCATGACTCTGGAGTCCACACTGCCAGGCACTGGAAGGTATTGTCTCAACTAGGTCACACAAGTCCTTGCTTTATACAAGTTTTCATTTATGGCTTTCAGGAATAATATAATCTTCCCATTTAAAATAAAATTTCATTTCCTCAATCTTAGCTTATAGAGTCATTTCCCTATTTTTTCCTTTCCTAAGAATAATCATTTAAATTATCTTCTTTGAAAACCTAAATTATATTCTACTACTTTAAATCTGTGGGTTATTTTACTAGTACAGATTAGAATTCATTGTTATTCTTATCATTAGGAATGATACTGCTCTGAATTTATTAGCAGTGATGAAAAGGTTTTTTTTTTCTTCAATATTTACTTAAGAATTTTGAGGAACATATTTAGCGTACAAAGCAGAGATTATTGGGCTTTCCAGATGGCACTAGTGGTAAAAAATCCACCTGCTAATGCAAGAGACTCATGAAACTCAGGTTCTATTCCTGGATTGGGAAGATCCCCTGGAGGAGGGCAGGCAAGCCACTCCAGTACTTATGCCTGGCGAATCCTATGGACAGGGGAGCCTGGCAGGCTATGGTACATAAGGTTGCAAAGATGCAGGCACACCTGAAGCAACTTTGCACATGCACACACGTGCAAAGATTATTAACTTTTAGTCTAGGGGTTGAAATTTGATTCAAAGATGTATTTTAATTGGTCAACCTACAGTAGTTTTCTTTAGTCAATCTTTTGAAGTATAATTTACATTTCATAAAGAACACATATTTTAAGTTTACAGAGTGACATTTTCATAAACATATGTACTCCCATATACATCGTCAGTTAAGATTTGGGACATTTCCATCATGCCCACAAATTTCCCTCACTTCTCTTTAAGTGCAATACATTCCTACCTTTCTAACCCAGATAATCACTAAGATTTCTATCACAGTAAATTGATTTTGCTGGCTTTTGAATTTCATACAATTACATCATAGAGTGTACTCGTGTGTTTGGCTTCTTTCATGTATCAACAAAATCCTTTTTGTTTCTGAATAATATTCATTGTATGGTTACATTAACATTTGTCAGTTCACCTATTAATGGGAATTTGAGTTGCTTCCAGGCTTTGGGCTAAAATGAATAAGGCTTCTATGAATATTAATGTACAACTCTTTGTGTACACATTTTCTTTTTCTCTTAGATAAATACTTCCGAGTTAAAATCTGGGCCATACATTAAAGGTATGTTTGACTTTATAAGCAATTGCCACATTGTTTCTCAAGTTACTGTACTAATATTGTTAAACAAACACTATCTGAGCACTACAAATTTGAGCCAACACTTGGTATTATCAGTGTTTCATTTTGCTTATTTCAGCCTTTCTAGAAGGTAAAGTATCACTATATACTTTGGACATATATCCTTTGCCTGATATATATATATATATATGTATACATATATATATACACATATGTATATACATATATATATGTAATTGATATTTTCTCCCTGTCTGTGGCATCTCTTTTATGTTCTTAACACTGTTTTGAGGTTTAATTATGATGAAAGTTTTAGTTATAATTGAAAGATTTAATTATGATGAAAACTGATTTTTTTAACTTATATGATTAGTGCTTTTCAGTGCCTATATAACAAATTTTTATTGTCATGAGACTCGTAAGAGCTTTCTAGGTGAACAACCATGTCTTTAGCAACACTGTTAATTTTTCACATGTAAAAGGTAAATCTCCTTTTTCTTGACTTTTGCATTTGGCTAGAGCATTCAGTATAGTTTTGAATAAAAATGTTGATAACAGATGCTATTGTTTTGTTCCTGATGTCATTGGGATAGCATTTAGTTCAGTTCAGTCACTCAGTCGTGTCCGACTATTTGTGACTCCATGGACTGCAGTAAGTCAGGCCTCCCTGTCCATCACCAACTTCCGGAACTTCCTCAAACTCATGTCTGTTGAGTCAGTGATGCCATCCAACCATCTCATCCTCTGTCGTACCCTTCTCCTCTCGCCTTTAATCTTTCCCAGCATCATGGTCTTTTCAAATGAGTCAGCTCTTAGAATCAGGTGGCCAAAATATTGGAGTTTCAGCTTCAACATCAGTCCTTCCAATGAACACCCAGGACTGATCTCCTTTAGGATGGACTGGTTGGATCTCCTTGCAGTCCAAGGGACTCTCAAGAGTCTTCTCCAACACCATAGTTCAAAACATCAGTTCTTCGGTGCTCATCTTTCTTTATGGTCCACCTCTCACATTCATACATGACTACTGAAAAAACCCTAGCCTTGACTAGATGGACATTTGTTGGCAAAGTAATGTCTGCTTTTCAATATGTTGTCTCGGTTGGTCATAACTTTTCTTCCAGGGAGCAAGTGTTAACATGGCTGCAGTCACCATCTGCAGTGATTTTGGAGCCCAAAAAATAAAGTCTGTCACTATTTCCACTGTTTCTATTTCCCATGAAGTGATGGGACCAGATGCCATGATCTTCATTTTCTGAATGTTGAGCTTTAAGCCAACTTTTTCACTTTCCTCCTTCACTTTCATCAAGAGGCTCTTTAGTTTTTCTTCGCTTTCTGCCATAAGGGTGGTGTCATCTGCATATCTAGGGTTATTGATATTTCTCCTGGCAATCCTGATTCCAGCTTGTGCTTCATCCAGCCCAGCGTTTCTCATGATGTACTCTGCATAGCATTCAGCTCATATTTTTAAAAAAATGATGTTAAGAATCTTTTACTTAGTTTAGTTTAAGTTGTTCTCCTTTTTCTGGCTTTTAAGGTGGAAATTTAATTGTCATTAAATTTAACTTTTTTTTCTTTTTTAATATAGGAATTAAAACTACAGATTTCTAAACAAAACAAAAAGAAAACACTACAGATTTCTTTATATATACTGGATTAGCTGCAAACCACCAATTTTGGTATATATTATCAGGTAATATATTTTCTAATTTCCCTGTAGTTTTTAATTCATGGGTCATTTAGAAATCTGTTATTTAATGCCCAAATGCTTTGTGAATTTTTAGATATTTCATTATTATTAATTTCTTGTTTAATTCTGTGTCAGAGAATTGACCCTACAGCATTTTAATCTCCTAAAATTAATTATCAAAAATTATGACAATACACATGTACAGAAAAAATGTGTATTTTGAACTCGTTGGATGTAGAGTTGTATAAACATCAAGTATACAAGTTGATTGTTCAGATCTTTTATATCCTTATTTTTCTTTTTCTGCTTAATTTATCAATGACTGAGAAAATGTTAAAATCCTCAAGTATAACTACCAGGTTTTGCTTTGGTGAATTTTGAAGTTCTATTATTAGGTGTATAAGTATTTGTGATTTTTATATCTTCCTGATTAATTGTATCTCATGCCATAATGAACTGTCCTTTATTTCTTATAATATTTCTTACTGAATCTTTTCCTTATATAGATAAAATCATATTTGTTTGGGGGTTTGTTACATATATTTTCACATATTTTTTCCATCCTTTAAATCCCATGTTTTGTGCATCTTTATATTTAAAGTGCTTTCTTTTATAGCATATGTAGAAGCCTTTATTTTTATTTGACAGTGAAAGTTGTTCAGTCATGTCCTACTCTTTGTGATCCCAAGGACTATACAGTCCATGGAATTCTCCAGGCCAGAATACTGGAGTGGTAGCCTTTCCCTACTCCAGGGCATCTTCCCCACCCAGGGATCGAACCCAGGTCTCCTGCATTGCAGGTGGATTCCTTACCAGCTGAGCCACAAGGGAAGCCCAAGGATACTGGAGTGGGTAGCCTATCCCTTCTCCAGCGGATCTTCCGGACCCAGGAATCCAACCAGGGTCTCCTGCATTGCAGGGGATTCTTTACCAACTGAGCTAACAGGGAATATGTGTTATTTAATTGGAATGTTTTATAATTTTTGTAATTATTGATATTTGCTCAGTCACTCAGTTGTATTTGATCCTTTGTGACTCTAAGGACTGCAACCTGACAAGCCCCTCTGTCCAGGGAGATCTCCAGGCAAGAATACCGGAGTGGGTTGCCATTCCCTTCTCAAGAATTATTGATGTAGTTGGATTTAAATTTACCAGATTGTTGGCTGTTTTCTCTTTTGTTGTTCAAAAGTTATTTTTAGAGGTTGCTCTAGGATCTAGATTGTTCATACTAAATCTAATTAATATTTATTTGAAATCGGTACTTTACCACTGCACTTTTCTTGCCTCCAGTCTCACTCTTTACTGTTTGTGCTTTCTATGTCCTCCATCTTAAACACCTGATATTTCAGAGTTCTCAATTTCAGTTTCCCACTTCATAAGTATAATAAACTTACAAGAGCAAATTGCATTTAACCATCTTCTCTGTTAGTTCTATTATTGCCTTATTTTAATTTCTGTATATGTTAAAATATCATTTTACAGTATTATTGTTTTTGTTTTAATGTATTATCTTTTCATAAATATTATTAGAAGTATTATTTTTATGTTTACCCACTTAATATTTCTGGTGCCTCTCTCTCTTTAGTGTATATACAAGTTTTCTTCTAATAAAATTCCCCTTCATCATGAAAAATAAATTTTAGCATTCTTGTAGTTTAGGAATGCTGGTAAAGGATTCATTGGATACATATACTTTTGTGTTAAGAGATTATTATTTCTTTCAACAATACATATGTTCTTCTGCCTTTTGGTTTCCAATATTTCTGATAAGAAGTCAGCCTTATTTGTTTATTATTGTTTTCTGTATTTAATATGTCTGTAACACAGGAGATGTAATGTGTATGTAATACAGGAAGGTTAGATCTCTGGATCGGGAAAATCCCCAGGATAGGAAATAGCAACCTGCTCCAGTATTCTTGCTTGGAAAATTTCGTGGACAGAGGAGCCTGGTGGGCTACAGCCCAGGGATTGCTACAATTAGGACATGTGTTAGCAACAGAGCACACACACACAATGTATATAGTAAGGATTTTCTTTTTATTTTGATTGTTACTAGTTTAATTTTGATGTGCCAGTGTGTGACTTTCTTTGTATACATCTAGATTGGGTTTTGCTCAGAACTTTGGAATATAATAGTCAATTTTTTTTATTAAACTTGAAAAAATTGGAGAAATTATAACTGAAAATTTTGATTCTCACCACTTGTTCCTCCCTTCTGTTTTTAAAGTTTCTATTATATATGGGTTATAGAATTTGATATTGCTCCATAGGCTCCTGAAACTCCAGTTGTTAGATAATGTCTATTGAGCTACAATCAAATTTACCTATCCATTTTTTCCTGACATCTTTAGTCTGCTGTTAATGTTGTCTATTTTTTTTAGAAAATTTTAGTTGTAAAATATCCATTTAATATTTTTAAATATTTTTCTCTACTGTAGATTGCTATCTGTTCACTTATTTAGATCAAATTTCTCTTTTTTTAAAAAAATTATATTCATTTGTTTATTTGCACACTACTCTATGGGGTGCTTTAAAGTCTATATTTAATTAATCTTAATTTTTTTGGTGAAGTTGAATCATCTCAAGATAAATATCTATTGAATTATTTTATAGTGAGCTCCATTTTCCTTTTTATTTATATGAATACTAATTTTTAATTCTGTTCTGGACATTGTTGGTGGAATATTGTAAAGACTAAGTTCTGTAAATTTTTTCTGAAGAGTATATATTTTTGATCTGGTAAATAGTATAATTATTGGCTTTCTGTCTTGAATTTGTTTAGGCTCAGTTTCATAGCCTGATAGGGTAAATTTATTGAAAGTCCAAAGTGTTTCTCAAGTTTCTCTTAATTTGGGTTAACCACCAAAATTTGCCTCCTGGTTTATCTTTTAGAATTTATTTTGAGCTACTGTTAGGATAAGCATATACTAAGCCCTTCTTTAAGACTCAGTCTTTATTTCTATGGTGTGGACTTTGTGAGTTCTCAGCCAGGTGCTATGTATGTATGTATGTTTCTCAGTCTGGTTGAGCCAGGAAAACAACGTCTCCAACTTTGTTTGACATGAATATTTCTGTTTATTTTTCAACTCTGCATAATCCACTCTCTAGCAAACCTTATACAGTCTCTACCTAGGCATGCGTAGCAAAGCTATCTGCCAAGAAATTGAGGAAAACCCCCAACCCCCAAATGGAAATTCAGCATAGCATTAGTTAAAAATTAACTTGTAAGTATTTTTAAATTGGGAGTTGTAATATAAAAACCTGGATTTCTGTTTTCTTTTTGAAATTCTAGAACAAATATATATAATATCGACTGAAAAAAGATGTACAATTTGAGAGTTGTAAGTTTTATTGGGGGCCAATGAGGACTGCAGCCGGGAGGCAGCATCTCAGATAGCTCTGAGAGACTGCTCCAAAGCGGCAGTGGGGGCAAGTCAATATATAAGGTTTTGGTGAAGGGAGAATTCAATACTTTGTAGCACTTTACAAAAGGTTTTTTGTTATTCATGAGGATCTAATGTCACCATGAAGGGATTTAGTGCTTCTCTAGATATGAGGAGATGCAAGGATTGAGATCATAAAATCTGTTCCTGAAAACATCCAACTATCTAAAGACCTGTCAACCAGATTCCTTGGAGCACAGAGTGCCTCACTCCACCCTGAACTCCCTCAGATGGTTTTGAAGGTCAACAGCTATAGCAGCATGGGGCTCAGTCTCCATAGAGGCAGATGGCAAAGGCTTCTGTTGTTCAGTCATTGGCAACGGTCTTGATAAGTGCCAATTTGTAGTTGACAATAACAATCACTAACTAGGCAAAAGTAGTAATGTGTCTTCTCTTTTTAAAAAATGTCTTATCCATCTTTATCGATTTGCTATTTCTGGTTTTGAATTTACATACAATTCTTCTGTTCAGTTCAGTGACTCAGCCGTGTCCGACTCTTTGCAAACCCATGAATCGCAGCACGCCAGGCCTCCTTGTCCATCACCAACTCCCAGAGTTCACTCAGACTCATGTCCATCGAGTTGGTGATGCCATCCAGACATCTCATCCTCTGTCGTCCCCTTCTCCTCCTGCCCCCAATCCCTCCCAGCATCAGAGTCTTTTCCAATGAGTCAACTCTTCACATGAGGTGGCCAAAGTACTGGAGTTTCAGCTTTAGCATCATTCCTTCCAAAGAACACCCAGGGCTGATTTCCCTGGTTGGATTTCCTTGTAGTCTAAGGGACTCTCAAGAGTCTTCTCCAACACCACAGTTCAAAAGCATCAATTCTTCGGCGCTCAGCTTTCTTCACAGTCCAACTCTCACATCCATATATGACCACTGGAAAAACCATAGCCTTGACTAGATGGACCTTTGTTGGCAAAGTAATGTCTCTGCTTTTCAATATGCTATCTAGGTTGGTCATAACTTTTCTTCCAAGGAGTAAGTGTCTTTTAATTTCATGGCTGCCGTCACCATGTCCAGTGATTTTGGAGCCCCCCCAAAATAAAATCTGACACTGTTTCCACTGTTTCCCCATCTATTTCCCATGAAGTGATGGGATCAGATGCCATACAATTCAGATAATATTAAAAACAAAAATTTGGTAACAACACAAATAAAACTCAGTTCATCCCACTTGCAAATCATTATTTTCTTGGAGTCCTCTCTTTAGGAAGGCATGATCCCAGGAGCTCACCACAACTCCAAATACCAAATAGATTCCTCTGTACATAGACTGAGTGTGAGTTCTACCTATTTGGGGGTTTTATTATTGTTTGATACTCACCTGACCCATTTCACTCTTTTTCTCTACCTACTTAGCAAACCTTGTCACAAAGCAAGGGGAGTATTTTTGGTAATCTAGTTTTTATTATTCCCATTATATTGTCTTTCCTCAAGTTCTACTATCCATGAAGCTGTTGCAGTTAGGGGGACCCCTTCCAGGGCCCAAAACTGGGCTCATGTCTAACACTCAGAAATGAATTGTCCAAGGAGAAACATGCGCTGACAAAGCAAGGGATTTTATTGGGAAAGGGCACCCGGGTGGAGAGCAGTAGGGTAAGGGAACCCAGGAGAACTACTCTGCTACATGGCTTGCAGTCTCAGGGTATATGGTGATTGGGATTAATTTCCAGGTTGTCCTTAGCCAATCATTCTGACTCAGAGTCCTTCCTGGTGGTACACGCCTTATTCAGGGAAGATGGATGCCAGAGAGAAGGATTCTGGGAGGTGGTCAGACATGTGGTGTCTCCTTTTGACCAAATTCTTCTGGTTGGTGGTGGCTTATTAGTTCCATGTTCCTTAGCAGGACCTCCTGTTGTAAAACAATTCATGCAAATGGTTATTATGGTGCCTGGCCAGGGTGGGTGGTTTCAATCAGTGTGCTTCCCCTAACAAAGCCATGATGCTTTCCATGAGAAAGATATTGTTCCTAGGAGAAAGTTTTGAGTATAATTTGCCGAGTTAATTGTTTTCACTTATACACAACTGTATTTCTTTTTAAATATTTTGGGCTTTGTGTATTTTACCATGCTATAGAAAATTCCATTTCTTTCCTAATCTCCAGGTTACAATAATTGGTAGATGCAAATTAAATAAAGTAAACTATTATTTCATTTTAATATTGCAATAGAGTTTGGAAGATATTTACTAGATTTGCTAGCTGAAAAGTGAGTACAAATATGCCTTACTATGCTGCTATGCTAATTTGATAAGATCTAAATTAAGTATTTAACAATCTCAAGCTGAATGTATACAGTTTTAAGAATTTTGCATAGCTTACAAGCTTTGATATGGCTCTTTTTTTCACTCCTTATATTAACCTAACCTAAATTTTTTTCCACATAAAAAGAGGAAGATATACCCATATATAAAATGCAATCACTAACTTAGTCATATGGAGAAGGAAATGGCAACTCACTCCAGTATTCTTGCCTGGAGAATCCCAGGGATGGGGGAGCCTGGTAGGCTACTGTCTATGGGGTCACACAGAGTCGGATACGACTGAAGTGACTTAGCAATAGCAACTGAGTCATATATAAATATATATGAAGAATTTTGGTTTGTGGTTACCATGAAGTTTTTATATAGTGTCTATATATACACATAATTGTTTTAAGCTGCTGATCTCTCAGTTTCACATGCATTTTAAAAACCTTGCATTTGTACTCTCTTCCCTTCCTGATTACTGTTTTTTATTTTACATCTAATTGTCTTATATATCCCTTAACTGCTTACTGTGGATATAGATGATTTTGCCACTTTTTTCTTTTAACCTCCTTTGTCTATGGATAATTTCCTACCTTTATTGGGTGCTTGTCTTTATCTGTGAGCTTTTACATTTCTTAAGTCTCTTGTTCCTAGCTGTGGCTTTTTTTTTTTTTCTTTTCACTTTTTCTTCACCTAGAGAAATACCTTTAACATTTGTTGTAAAGAAAATTTGGTGGTGCTGAATTCTTTTAGCTTTTGCTGGATGTGAGAGTTGGACTGTGAAGAAGGCTGAGCGCCAAAGAGTTGATGCTTTTGAACTGTGGTGTTGGAGAAGATTCTTGAGAGTCCCTTGGACTGCAAGGAGATCCAACCAGTCCACTCTGAAGGAGATCAACCCTGGGATTTCTTTGGAAGGAATGATGCTAAAGCTGAAACTCCAGTACTTTGGCCACCTCATGTGAAGTGTTGACTCATTGGAAAAGACTTTGATGCTGGGAGGGATTGGGGACAGGAGGAGCAGGGGATGAGAGAGGATGAGATGGCTGGATGGCGACTCAATGGACGTGAATCTGAGTGAACTCCGGGAGTTGGTGATGGACAGGGAGGCCTGGTGTGCTGTGATTCATGGGGTTGCAAAGAGTCAGACACGACTGAGAGATTGAACTGAACTGAACTGAACTGAAAGCTTTGGATGCCTCCATCAAATCTGAATGAGAGCCTTGGGTGGGTGGGGTATTCATGATTGTAGGTTCTTCCTTTACATCATTTTAAATATATCCAGCCTCTTGTTTCTGGTTTGATTTGTTTTAAACACACTGTGCTGTCTTTCCAGAAAAATTATAAGAAGAAAAATATAATTTTTCATGCTTACCAACTTAATATTTCTGGTTCTCTCTTAAAGAATTTGGCGAATCTAAATTTATATGTGATATATGTATTTTTCATATATATTATATATATAATACTACATGTTATATGTAGTGTGAATCTAAATGTATAATGCACATATGTTCAGACATTATATATATACGTATTTGTCAGTGTGTATCTATACATATGTATGTTACATAACTATATAGATACTGTAACTAATTTAAAATATCTAACTATATAAAAATAATGTAAAAGTAAAAGATCACAGTAGCCCAAGCATATAGCTTTACTGCAACTTCATGTGAGACCTCAACCCAGAATCACCCAGTTAAGCTGTTTCCAGATTCTTTTTTAATTAATTAATTTATTTTTAATATTATTTTATTTATTTTAATTGGAGGCTAATTACTTTACAATAGTGTAGTGGTTTTAAAATTGTGAGATTATAAATATCTATTGTTACAAGCCATGAAATTTGTTATGATTTGCTATACACTATTTGACAACTAGAATTTCCTCTAACTAATAAAAGGTAGAGCTTCCCTGATGGCTCAGATGGTAAAGAATCTGCCTGCAATGCAGGAGGCCAGAGTCAATCTTTGGATCAGGAAGATCCCCTGGAGAAGGAAAGGGCAACCCATTCCAATATTTTTACCTGTAGAATTCCATGGACCAAAGAGCCTGGCAAGCTATAGTCCATGGGGTTGCAAAGGGTTGGAAACAACTGAGGGAAAAATATTTTCACTTTTCATGAATATCATATAAGTAATAGCAAACTAACTTGATGGGCTACTCTGATAGCTCAGTTGGTAAAGAATCCACCTGCAATGCAGGAGACCCTCGTTCAATTCCTGGGTCCCAAAGATCCACTGGAGAAGGGATAGGCTACCCACTTCAGTATTCTTGGACTTCCATGGTGGTTCAGCTGGTGAAAAACCTGCCTGCAGTGTGGGAGACCTGGGTTTGATCCCTCGGTTGGAAAGATCCTCTGGAAAAGGGAAAGGCTACCCACTCCAGTATGCAGGCCTGGAGAATTCCATGAACTGTATAGTCCATGGTGTCACGAAGAGTTGGACACAAATGAGTCAGACACAACTGAGTGACATTCACTTTTACTTTCAATAGCAAATTTATTGGTGGAATATTGAATGCCTTCCCCTGACATGAGGAATAAAGCAAGTGTGACCACTCTCACTATTTCTAATCAAGTTAGTTTATGACTAAGGCAATAAGATACAAAAAAGATACCAAAACAGATAAGTTGGATATGAATAAGTAAATCTCTATCTGCAGTTTATTTTTTATTTTCTATGTAGAAAATGCTATGAAATCCATAAATATGTCAAGAGACTTAATAAGTGAGCTTATCCAGGTTGAAAGATACAAAGTTAATCTATAAAACCATATTATGGTTACTAGCCATGAAAAATCAAAAGCTGACATTTAAAAATATTATTTACAGGAACATCATCAAGATACAATATTTATGGATAAATATGACACTAGCTGTGCCTACTTATGTACTGGAAACTACTAAACAATGCTGAGAGAAATTGAGAATAATTAAATAAGTTGCTGTTCAGTTGCTCAGTCATGTCCAACTCTTTGCAATCCCATGGAATTCAGCATGCCAAGCTTCCCTGTCCTTCACCATCTCCCACAGCTTGCTCAAACTCATGTCAAATGCATTGGTAATGCCATCCAACCATCTCATTCTCTATGTTCCCCTTCTCCTCCTGCCTTTAATCTTTCCCAACATCAGGGTCTTTTCCAATGAGTTGGTTCTTCACATCAGGTGGCCAAAGTTTTGGGAGCTTCAGCTTCAGCATCAGTCCTTCCAAGTATATTCAGGGTTGATTTCCTTTAGGATGGACTGGTTAGATCTCCTTCCAGTGCAAGGGACTCTCAAGAGTCTTCTCCAACACCACAGATCAAAACCATCAATTTTTCAGCTCTCAGCCCTCTTTATGGTTCAGCTCTCACATATGACTACAGGAGAAACTATAGCTTTGACTATATAGACCTCTGTTGGCAAAGTGAAGGCTCTGCTTTTTTAATACACTGTTTAGTTTTGACATAGCTTTTCTTCCAAGGAGCAAACATCTTTTAATTCCATGTCTACAGTTGCCATCTGCAGTGATTTTGGAGCCCAAGAAAATAAAATCTATCATTGTTTCACCATCTATTTGCCATGAAGTGATGGGAACAGATGCCATGATCTTAGTTTTGTGAAAGTTAAGTTTTAAGGCATCTTTATCACTTTACTCTTTCACCTTCATCAAGAGGCTCTTTAGTTCCTCTTCACTTTCTGCCTTAAGGGTGGTGTCATCTCCATATATGAGGTTATTGATATTGCTCCAGGCAATCTTGATTCCAGCTTCTGCTTCATCCAGCCTGGCATTTCTCTAAATTAAATCCCTTGCAGTTATACAGTGGAAGTGACAATTAGATTCAAGGGATTAGATTTGATAGACAGAGTATCTGAAGAACTATGGACGGAGGTGGTGATTAAAACCATCCCCCCAAAAAAGAAATGCAAATATACAAAATGGTTGTCTGAGAAGGTTTTATAAATAGCTAAGAGAAAAGGAGATGTGAAACACAAAGGAGAAAAGGAAAGCTATATCCATCTGAATGCACAGTTCCAAAGAACTGTAAGGAGAGAGAACACCTTCCTAAGTGAACAACACAAAGAAATATAGGAAAACAATAGAATGGGAAAGATGAGAAATCTCTTTGTGAAAATCAGAGATACCAAGGGAATATATCATGCAAAGATGGGCACAATAAAGGATAGAAATGGTATGGATCTAAAAGAAGCAGAAGATATTAAGAAGAGGTGGCAAGAATACACCTATACAAAAAGATAATGGAGGAGATGGAAGAGTAAGACAGGGAGATCACGAGGCTCCTCACAAATACATCAAAAACTAATCAAGATATCAACAACTCCTACAAAGCATCCTCTAGGTGAAAGCAGAAGACCCCAGGCCTCCAGGGGACAAGCTAAGCTCCCTGAAATTAGGTAGGAGAGAGGATGGAGACATAAAAAGGGAAAAGATGGAAACCTTCTGGGCAGGAGCTTGTGACTCAAGGGAGGGAGGAAGCCCTAAACAGGAGTTCCCCTGCACAAGGAAACTTCCTCACAGGCAGGTCTCAGGGGGAGCTGAGATATCACGGAAAACCAGGCAAAGCAGGGACTTGGAGGGCAATAAACAGAGAAAGCTGTTCCTCTCAGCCACTTAACAGCTCATGGACTGTGGCCTCAAGCAGAAGGTGGGCTTGGGGATGAGAGTGGTGTAGCTAAAAAAATAAATAAATAAACAGCCAGCGCACCCAACTCCTGCCGCACAGAGGGCTTGACCAGGAAGCTGAGTGTGATGCAGCCGACAAAAACAGCCATTGCAGAGTGTGCCCAGGGTGCCAATAGAGGGGAAGCATGCAAACTTGGGCAGAGCACACAACCCTCCCAGCACAGCTGAAAGAAGAACACAGAACCCCCGTGACAAAGAGGGTAGGCGGTGAGACGAAACAAGTGCACATAAACCGCGTGATGTAGAGGGCGGGCATGGGGAGCCAAACAAGTCCACACTAGCCCCACATCGCAGAGGGCAACCCATGAGCTGAAACAAGTGCACACAAACCCCATGAAGCAAACGGCAGACCCAGGGAGCCAAAACAAGTGCACACAAGCTCCGCAACGCAGAGGGTGAGCTTGGGGCAGAGGGAAGCCCACACAAATGCCCAAGAAGCAGAAGGATCCACACAAACACCTGCCTAGCAAGCTTTGGCCAGCTGCGCAGGGTGGGACAGGTGAACAGAAGCAGCAGCAATGATCCCAGGGACAAGTAGGGACTGGCGGCATTGCAGTTATGCTGATGGTGCCAATTGGAAGCAGCTGTGGAAACCGATGCTCCTAACACCGCCAAAGCTTGAAAGACTGCCCAAAGGCATACCGAAACCATAAGTTCAGTTCAGTCCAGTTTAGTCGCTCGGTCGTGTCTGAGTCTTTGCAACCCCATGAATCACAGCATGCCAGGCCTCCTTGTCTATCACCAACTCCCACTCAAACTCATGTCCACTCAAACTCGTGTCCACTCAAACTCATGTCCATCGAGTCAGTGATGACATCCAGCCATCTCATCCTCTGTCATCCCTTTCTCCTCCTGCCCCCAATCCCTCCCAGCATCAGGGTCTTTTCAAATGAGTCAACTCTTCACATGAGGTGGCCAAAGTATTGGAGTTTCAGCTTCAGCATCAGTCCTTCCGATGAACACCCAGGACTGGTCTTCTTTAGGATGGACTGGTTGGATCTCCTTGCAGTCCAAGGGCAACACCACAGTTCAAAAGCATCAATTCTTCGGCGCTCAGCTTTCTTCACAGTCCAACTCTCACATCCATACATGACCACTGGAAAAACCATAGCCTTGACTAGACAGACCTTTGTTGCCAAAGTAATATCTCTGCTTTTCAATATACTGTCTAGGTTGGTCATAACTGTCCTTCCAAGAAGCAAGTGTCTTTTAATTTCATGGCTACAGTCACCATCTGCAGTGATTTTGGAGCCCCAAAATATAAAGTCTGACACTGTTTTCACTGTTTTCCCATCTATTTCCCATGAAATGATGGGACAAGATGCCATGATCTTCGTTTTCTGAATGTTGAGTTTTAAGCCAACTTTTTCACTCTCCTCTTTCACTTTCATCAAGAGGCTTTTTAGTTCCTCTTCACTTTCTTCCATAAAGGTGGCATCATCTTCATATCTGAGGTTATTGATATTTCTCCTGGCAATCTTGATTCCAGCTTGTGTTTCTTCCAGTCCAACATTTCTCATGATGTACTCTACATAGAAGTTAAATAAGCAGGGTGACAATATACAGCCTTGACATACTCCTTTTTCTATTTGGAAACAGTCCGTTGTTCCATGTCCAGTTCTAACTGTTGCTTCCTGACCTGCATATAGATTTCTCAAGAGGCAGGTCTGGTGGTCTGGTATTCCCATCTCTTTCAGAATTGTCCACAGTTTATTGTGATCCACACAGTCAAAGGCTTTGGCATAGTCAATAAAGCAGAAATAGATGTTTTTCTGGAACTCTGTTGCTTTTTTGATGATCCAGCAAATTTTGGCAATTTGATCTCCTGTTCCTCTGCCTTTAGCACCCCAAAATATACTACTGGGCACTGCACTGCCCTGCAGAGAGACAAGATCCAGCTTCACCAAGCAGAACACAGGCACAAGCTCCCCCAACCAGGAAAACATCACAGGACATTAACCCAACCCTGTCCACAGAGGCAGACTCCACAACTGAGAACTATGACCTCGAGAACCACTTTTCAGTTGTTTTTCTTTTTAATTTTTTTTCTTATAAAAAACACTGTTTATCCCTTTGATATATCTCCACCTTCAAAATAGCCTTCTATGATGTTGTTGAGTTTTCCTCATTGTTTTCCTTGTTTTAAAAAAAAAAGAAGAAGAATTCATTTTAAGATTTTTGTTTGTTTGTTTGTTTCTTATAAATCATATGGTTTATTCCACCTACATGTTTCCATCTCCATGTTAGCCTTCTGCAGTGCTGGAGAGTTTTCCTTTCTGTGTTTCTGGTCAAAAGAAAAAATTCATTTTAATAATTTTTTTCACTTTTTTTCTCTTATTCACTTTTTTTCTTGATTTTTGTTTTATTTTTTGTATATTCAACTACCTTTCCTATAGTTCTTTACCAGCATTAGCTATTTCCAAATATATATAAATATTTTCTACATACATATAAAGTGTATTCATCTTTGCTTTGCTGTTTTTCTTTTCTCTCTCTCTTTTAATATTCTTCTCCACTCTCTCTTTTTCTCTTTCCCTTCCATTCTCCCCCTTTATCTCTTTTTTTGTTTTTCCTCCCTTTTTCTCCTTCACTCTTTCTTCTTTCACCAGGTAAGTTAAATTGCTGAGCTCTCTTTGCTATACTCCCCAGCTGGCCCTCTGCTCATGCTCAGATTTCCAGGTTGAGCATTAGCTAACTCTGCTTTAAACTAGTTGATATCACCTCTGGTTTCCCTTGCTCCCCAAGACAAGCTCCTGTACTTTTCTTTAGAACACTTTGATTACAACTGTATGTGTAGAAGTGTGTGTACATATGTCCCAGAATATGTAGCTACCTTCTTGATCTCCTCCCACTAGAACACAGGCACAAGTCACCCCTAACAGAAATCAACACAAACCACCCAACAACCATTTCCCTCCAAGGGAAAAATCAAAAGGAAGAAGTAATACAACCCTAAAGCCTTGGAAAAGGAGACCTAAAGTGGAGCAAGACAGGAAAAAAAAAAATAATGAAAAGACAGATAAAAATAGCACAAATGAAAGGGTAAGGTAGAAACTCATCAGATCTAACAAACAAAGAGGAAATAACTAGTCTCCCTGAAAGAGAACTCAGCATATTGATAGTAACAATGCTCCAAAGACTTGAAAATAGAATGGAGAAAATAGCGGACTTTTGGACTCAGAGGGAGAGGGAGAGGGTGAGATGATTTGGGAGGATGGCATTGAAACATGTATAATATCATGTAAGAATCGAATTGCCAGTCTATGTCTGATGCAGGATATGGCATGCTTGGGGCTGGTACACGAGGATGACCCAGAGAGATGTTGTGGGGAGGGGGGGTGGGAGGGGGGGTTCATGTTTGGGAACACATGTACACCTGTGGTGGATTCATGTCAAGGTATGGCAAAAACCAATACAGAATTTTAAAGTAAAATAAAAAATAAATTTAAAAAAAAGAAAAGAAAAAAAATAAAAACTAAAACAAACAAAAAAAAAAAGAAAATGCAACAAGCATTCAACACAGTTAATATAATCACCAATGACATAGAAGAAATAAAGAATAAGCAAACAGAGATGAATAACACAATTAATGAAAGTAAAAATACTCTACAAGGTGTTAACAGCAGAATGGATGGATAAGTCAGCTGGAAGATAGAATGGTGGAAATAACTGCTGAAGAGCAGAATAAAGGGAAAGGAATGAAAAGAGTTGAGGACAGCCTCACAGACCTTTGGGACAATATTAAATGCACCAAAATTCGAGTTATAGAGATCCCTGAGGAAGAAGAAAAAAAGAAAGGCACTGAGAATTTTTTTGAAGAAATTATAGTTGAAAACTTCCACAACATGGGAAAGGAAACAGTCAGGTTCCAAGAAGAGCAGAGTCCCTTACAGGCTTAGCTCAAGAAGAAACACATCAAGACATAAATTAATCAAGCAAAAAGAGATTAAGCACAAAGAAAGAATATTAAAAGCAGCAAGGGAAAAGCAACAAGTAACATACAAGGGAAAAAAACATAAAATTAATGGCAGATCTTTCAGCAGAAACTCTACAGGCCAGAAGGGAATGGCAGGATATATTTAAAGTTCTAAAAGAGGAAAACCTACAGCCAAGATTACTATACCTGGCAAAGATCTCATTCAAAACTGATGCAAAAATCAAAAGCTTTATGGACAAGCTGAAGTTAAGAGAATTCAGCACCACCATACTAGCCTTGCAATAAATACTAAAGGGACTTACATATCCAGTAAATGGCAAGAGAAAGGAAAGACATACAAAAACAAACCCAAAACAATCAAGAAAATACCAAAAGGAACATATGTATCAATAATTACCTTAAATGTAAATGGATTAAATGCACCAACCAAAAGATACAGACTGCTGAATGGATACATAAACAAGACCCATATATATGGTGCCTACAGGAGACCCACTTCAGACCTAGAGACACAAACAGACTGAAAGTAAAAGGATGGAAAAAGATATTCCATGAGAAGGGAAACCAAAAGAAAGCTGGAGTGGCAATCCTTATTTCAGACAAAATAGACTTTAAAATAAAGAATATTAGACAAAGAAGGACACTACATAATGATCAAGGGATCAATCCAAGAAGAAGACATAACAACCACAAATGCCTGTGCACCCAACATAGGAGCACCTCAATACATAAGGCAAACACTAAAGGCATAAGAGGAGAAATTGTAAGCAATACAATAATAGCAGGAGACTTTAACACCCCACTTTCACCAATGGACAGATCATCAAAACAGGGAATCAATAAGGAAACAAAAATCTTAAATGAAACATTAGACCAAATGGACCTAATTGATATCTTCAGGACTTTCCATTCAAATGCAGAAGAATACACTTTCTTCTCAAGTGCACACAGAACATTCTCCAGGATAAACCACATCTTGGTCCACAAATCAAGCCTCAGTAAACTTTCAAAAACTGAAATTGTATCAAGTATCTTCTCTGACCACAACTCTATGAGACTGGATATCAACTACAGGGAAAAAATGGCAAAAAACACAAACTCATGTAGATTAAACAATACATTACTAAATAACAAAGAGATAACTGAAGAAATAAGAAAGGAAATCAAGAGATTCCTAGAAACAAATGACAATGAAAATACAACAACACAAAACCTATGGGATTCAGCAAAAGCATTTCTAAGAGGGAAGTTTATAGCAATAGATTCATACCTCAAGAAACAAGAAATGCTTCTAATAGACAGTCTAACTCTACATCTAAAGCATCTATTAACAAGAACAACAACCCCCCAAAGTCAGCAGAAGGAAGGAGATCATAAAAATCAGAGCATAAATAACTGAAAAAGAAATGAAGGAAACAATAGCAAAGCTTAATAAAACTAAAAACAGGTTATGTGATAAACAAAATTGACAAACCACTAGACTCATCAAGAAAAAGGGAGAGAAAAATAAAATCAACAACATGAAATGAGAAAGGAGAGGTTACAACAGACAGCACAGAAAAACAAAGGATCATAAGAGAATATTATGAGCAACTATATGCTAATAAAATGGACAACCCAGAGGAAATTGACAGATACTTAGAAAAGATCAACTTCCCAAGACTGCACCAGGAGGAAATAGAAATTATGAACAATGCAAATACAAACACTAGTATAAAAACAGTGACAAAAAATCTGTCAAAAAACAAAAGCCCAGAGCCAGATGGCTTCACAGGGGAATTCTATCAAACACTTAGAGAAGAGCTAATGCCTATTTTTCTGAAACTCTTCCAAAAAATTGCAAAAGAAGGAACACTTCCAAACTCATTCTATGAGGCCACAATCACTCTCATTCCAAAACCAGGCAAAGACAACACGAAAAAAGAAAATCACAGGCCAATATCACTGATGAACATAGATACAAAAATCCTCAATAAAATTCTAGCAAACAGAATCCAACAACACATTAAAAAGCTCATGTACCAAGATCAAGCCAGATTTATTCCAGGGATGTGAGGATTCTTCAACATATGCAAGCAAATCAACATCATACACCATATCAACAAACTGAATGATAAAAAAAAAATATGATTATCTCAATAGATGCAGAAAAGCTTTTGACAAAATTCAGCATCCATTTATGATAAAATTACTTCAAAAAGTGGGCATAGAAGGAACCTACCTCAACATGGTAAAGGCCATATATGAAAAGCCTACAGCAAACATTATTCTCAATGGTGAAAAACTAAAAGCATTCCTGCTAAGCTCAGGACCAAGACAAGTGTGTCCACTTACCACTATTATTCAATATATTTTTGGAAGTCCTAGCTACATAAATCAGAGAAGAAAAAGAAATAAAAGGAATCCAGATCAGAAATGAGGAAGTAAAACTCTCACTGCAGATGACATGATGCTATAGATAGAAAACCCAAAAGAAACTACCGGAAAATTACTAGAGCTAATCAGTGAATTCAGCAAAGTCACAATACACAAGGTCAATACACAGAAATCACTTGCACTCCAATATACTAACAATGAAACTCAGAAAGAGAAATTAAAGAATCAATCCCATTCCCCATTGCAACAAAAAGAATTAAATGTCTAGGAAGAAACCTACCTAATGAGACAAAAAAAACCTGTATATGGATAACTATAAGTGTGGGCGGCTGCGACTGGCGCACTAAGTGCCGCAGCTGCAACCTGTGCACTAAGCACGGCCGGGAGGAGCTACCCCACGTCCGAGGTCAGGGGCAGAAGCTGGGAGGACCCCATGCCCGAAGGACAGAGGCCAAGAGGAGTTACCCCATGTCTGAAGTCAGGGGCAGCAGCCGAAATTGCCAGGCTTTGCGATGGCACAGGAATGGCCAAGAGGAGCTACCCCACGACCAAGGTCAGGGGCAGCGGAGGGAGGAGCTACCCTGTTTCCTAGACCAGGGGCGGCGGCCGAGAGGAACTAGCCCACATCCAAGAAGCGGTGGCTGTGCGGGCACAGGACGGCCTAGAGGAGCTATCCCATGCTGAAGGTCAGGAAGGGCGGTGATGAGGATTTACCCTTTGTCCAAGGTAAGGAGCAGCGGCTGCACTTTGCTGGAGCAGCCGTGAAGAGATACCCCACTTCCAAGGTAAGAGAAACCCAAGTAAGATGGTATGTGTTGCAAGAAGGCATCAGAGGGCAGACACACTGAAACCATACTCAGAAAACTAGTCAATCTAATCACACTAGGACCACAGCCTTCTCTAACTCAATGAAACTAAGCCATGCCATGGGGCAACCCAAGACCGGTGGGTCATGGTGGAGAGGTCTGACACAATGTGGGTCACTGGAGAAGGGAATGGCAAACCACTTCAGTACTCTTGCCTTGAGAACCCCATGAACAGTATGAAAAGGCAAAATGATAGGATACTGAAAGAGGAACTCCCCAGGTCAGTAGGTGCCCAACACACTACTGGAGATCAGTGGAGAAATGACTGCAGAAAGATTGAAGGGATGGAGCCAAAGCACAAACAATACCCAGCTGTGGATGTGACTGGTGATAGAAGCAAGGTCCAATGCTGTAAA
>NW_024070199.1:3091671-3093088 GCF_014754425.2 Oryx dammah | reverse complement strand
CTTGGAAAATTTTGAGTGTTACTTTACTAGCATGTGAGATGAGTGCAACTGTGTGGTAGTTTGAGCATTCTTTCTTTTCCAGTCCTGTGGCCACTACTGAGTTTTCCAAATTTGCTGGCATATTGAGTGCAGCACTTTCAAAGCATCATCTTTCAGGATTTGAAATAGCTCAACTGGAGTTCCATCACCTCCACTATCTTTGTCCATAGTGATGCTTTCTAAGGCCCACTTGACTTCACATTCCAAGATGTCTGGAACCTGGAACGTCAGGTCCATGAATCAAGGCAAATTGGAAGTGGTCAAACAAGCTATGGCAAGAGTGATCGTCGACATTCTAGAAATCAGTGAAATAAAATGGTCTGGAATCGGTGAATTTAACTCAGATGACCATTATATCTACTACTGCAGTCAGGAATCCATCAGAAGGAATGGAGTAGCCATCCTGGTCAACAAAAGAGTCCGAAATGCAGTACTTGGATGCAGTCTCAAAAATGACAGAATCATCTCTGTTCGTTTCCAAGGCAAACCATTTAACATGACACTAATCCAGTCTATGCCCCAACCAGTAACGCTGAAGAAGCCGAAGTTGAACGGTTCTATGAAGACCTACAAGACCTTTTAGAACTAACACCCAAAAAAGATGTCCTTTTCATTATAGGGGACTGGAATGCTAAAGTAGGAAGTCAAGAAACACCTGGAGTAACAGGCAAATTTGGCTTTGGAATGCAGAATGAAGCAGGGCAAAGACTAATAGAGTTTTGCCAAGAAAATGCACTTGTCATAGCAAAAACGCTCTTCCAACAACACAAGAGAAGACTCTACTCATGGACATCACCAGATGGTCAACACTGAAATCAGATTGATTCTATGCTTTGCAGCCAAAGATGGAGAAGCTCTATACAGTCAACAAAAACAAAACCAGGAGCTAACTGTGGCTCAGATCATGAACTCCTTATTACCAAATTCAGACTCAAATTGAAGAAAGTAGGGAAAACCGTTAGACCATTCAGGTATGATCTAAATCAAATCCCTTATGATTATACAGTGGAAGTGAGAAATAGATTTAAGGACCTAGATCTGATAGATAGAGTGCCTGATGAACTATGGAATGAGGTTCGTGACATTGTACAAGAGACAGGGATCAAGACCCTCCCCATGGAAAAGAAATGCAAAAAAGCAAAATGGCTGTCTGGGGAGGCCTGATAATAGCTGTGAAAAGAAGAGAGGTGAAAAGCAAAGGAGAAAAGGAAAGATATAAGCATCTGAATGCAGAGTTCCAAAGAATAGCAAGGAGAGATAACAAAGCCTTCTTCAGCGATCAGTGCAAAGAAATTGAGGAAAAGAACAGAATGGGAAAGACTAGAGATCTCTTCAAGAAAATTAGAGATACCAAGGGAATATTTTATGCAAAGATGGG